>NW_011888847.1:6400036-6405066 GCF_000151845.1 Pteropus vampyrus | reverse complement strand
CCAACTTCTCACAGATTTCTAGAAATTGTTAGTATATTCTGAATATGTTTCAGATTCTATGCAAGATGTTTTTATTTTGTTTTGTTTTGTTTTACAGCTTTATTGAGGTATAATTGATAAGTAAAAAGCTACACATATTTAATGTATACATTTGCTGAGTTTGGACATATGCGTATACCCATGATATCATCACCACTATCAAGGTAATAAGCATATCTATTACCCCCAAAAGTTTCTTTGCAACCCTTTTAAGTTTTTTCATTTTTGTTTTCTTTTTTTTTCCTGTGATAAGAACATTTAGCACAAGATTTACACTCTTAACAAAATTTTAAGTGTATATTCACTTTTTTTCTACCATCAATACTATTTTACTATTTCCCAATTTTGTTAACTTAGCGCAATGATTCTGAGATAATAGCATTTTCAAAAATCATATCACAGAATCACTATTTATTAACGAACACTAGAAATTAAAGCCTGTATCTCAAAAGCTAAAATTGATAGTGAATCAGCCCACAATCTCTCATCTACCAAATGATTCTCCTTGACCTATTTTTGAATAACTCTCTAAGTTCAATGTGAAACAAGGCAATTATGTGGTAGGTAACTATTGAAAGAAGAATAACTGAGGTTAGTCACACTATTAAGCAAGTCATAGTAAAAAGTACATTACTTCTTTTTAAATTGTCTTCTAAGAAGATTCAGTTATTTTAATGATCTTTTGCAAGATACAGAGTCAAGAAATTTCTTTGTTGTGTAGGCTAAGTCTAAAAACCCTATAGAGAAATTACCTTAGTGCAAAGAATGGGTCTTACCAAGCCCAAAATAAAAGGCTTATAATAAATGTCCATTGCAAATAGAAAAATAAATGATTTCTCAATTCTCCCTATGTAAAACATGCTTGTTCTCATTTATACTAATCACTTTATTAACAAGATAGGCAATAATGTAAAACTGTTTCAAATGTAACCATATTTGGCCAGCACTTACTAAAGATAAAATAACAAAAATTATAATTAATATTTATGGTGTGCTTACTATGTGCCAGAGAGTTTGATTCCTGAGTTCAAATCTTAAAATAATATTATAAATTTACTATTCAGAGAGTTTTTTGTTAGATGCTATGAGAATTATAAGTATGAGTAATAGCCAGTTGTAGCCCCGCCAAAATTGTGGCCTCATTGAAAGAATAATTGAGAGAGGCAAACCAAGTATTGTTGTACAAAGTTTCTGGAAGACATATCTTTTGAGACTGAATTTTAAAAGTCCAGGTCCATCTGAACAAATGCCAGGAGCATATAACAGAAAGAAAGAAAAAATAGCAGATAAAAGACAAGTAAGAAATCTTTTCAAATCTTATCAAGTTACCTATTTTAGTAGGAGCTTCAGTTAACATTATCTTTTAGAAGATAACCTCAAAAAGTTTGTTAGAAATATACTGTGAAAAGTCTTGCATATCAGAGAAAATTTGAGACTGATTTAGACACAGAGAGTAATTAGAAAGTTCTATGAGCTCTGATCTAGAAAACTTGGTGACAAATAAAAAGCTAGAGGAAGTAGAACAATGAAAGAGAATATTTATTACTTTAAAGTGGTTGGGATGGAATGAGGATATAAATCAGAATGATGGTAATGGGAAAAAACTGGTGAATAGGGAAACATTGTGATGATAGAATATCCTATGACTTAGCGTTCATTGATTGGATGTTGGAAGGAGGAAAAAGTCAAATACAATTCATAGGTTTGAGTTAGAATGACCTGGAAAATGATGCTGCCGTTAGAAATAAAAAAAATCGGGGGAGACATATCTAAATGGAAAAATGACAAGTTTCTGGCAACAATAGCAAATTAAAGTGCCAAAAAATATTCAAATGGAGGTCCCAGGAGGCAGTTGGAAGTACAAATCTGAAGGTAAGGGCTAGAAAAGGTCATTTGAGTTATTTCCACATTGCAGAGATTGTTGAAATCATAGTTGTAATGGGAATTGCTTAGCAATAGAGAGACAATGAAAGAGCAAGTAGGAAACCTTATTTTCAGAACCATAGGAAGAAAGGTAATTAAAAAAAGTATACAGAGCTGTTCGTAGTTAGGTCAGAGACAGGTAAGATAAGTAAAGAGAACTGGGAAAAATACTATAGAACCAAAAAGAGGAAAAAGTTTTGAGGAAAAAACTGTCAAATGCTCAGACAAGAAGATAATAACTTCAAATAACTGCAGATTATACTACAAAAGATTGTCAATGAATCTGACAGAGATTTTTATTAGCAGAACCTCCCCAAAATATTAATTTTTACCAATAGTGCCTTTTACCTACTGTGTTAGATGGCATTATGTAATCTCGATTACTAGTTCTCCTCCCACTTTTTCCATTCTTTTCAGTAGTATGGATGTACTTCCAACCCCACTAACTTTGGGCTTCATCTTATGACTTATTTTGGCCAATGGAATATGAGTAGACCCGTGCCGCCTTCTATCAGTGATACAGATTATGCTCACGTGGTAAGGCTCTGCCTCTCTCGTGTTCTGCCTTCTGCCTTGAAAACAGTATGCTCCCTCAGCCTGGGTCCTGGAGTGGGAAGGCACATGGTGCTAATCCCAGCTGAGCCCAGGTGAGACAACTCAGCCCACTCACAGCCTTCTTGAATTATAAGTTAAAAATAAATACTTGTTCTTGTGAGCCATTGAGATATTGGGGTTGTTTGTTACCACAGTGAGAGCTGAGTAACACGTCACCTTTAGAAACCAATATACAAGTTAAAATTTTTAGAATCTTTGGAAATGTCACCCTGTGAAGATCGCTGAAGCACACAAATTAAAAACGATTTACCTTAATCATCATCATAAACCTGAATCAAAGTTGGAAATAAAAATAATGCCTAGTAGCCTTTGATCACTCATTTAAGTAATTTGTAGATATATGTAAATCTTTGTGAAGGACCTTTAATAATGTGATCTACAAGGTATAAATCATGCTTTCTTTTAATTTGTCTCCCTGGGCTCATGAAGAGCCATACAGCCACACTCTCCTAGTACTAGGATTAACTGTGGAAAGTATTTTTTCTCCCTGTTAATGTTGGCAAAAGCTGCATCACTCTGGTGTGTTTGGAACTCAGCAATCTGTACTGTCAATTGTGCTATCATAGCATCTCTTAGCTATCATAGCAAACAGTGGATTTCCTCCACTGTTCTTTTATTCTTGGTACCTCCTTTGTGATTTATGAGTTGTTTTATGGCATTATAATGTAGCTCTTGACATATAGTGCAATATGCTAAATTACCCTGATTTAAGTAAACAACTTACCATGTGAATATGTTCAGGCATTTTTAAATGTGGTATTTATTTTCCCCCTTGATTTGGCCTGAAAAATCAATGGCATAAAAATTAAAACATAGCTCCTTAGCTTCTAACATGTACAATTTTTCCTTCACTACTCCTATTTGTGATAGAAAGACGGTGTATTGCTTTCAACATGAGGTTTCTTTCATTTATCATCAAAATATTTCCAAAATCATATGGATGCTTAGTTATCTATTTAAGAATATCGATAACTCAGTTCTTTGTGTTCCATATCAAATAATGACGATGCAAAAGATAATGTAAATAATAAACAACAATTCACTGTTTTCCTTTCAAATACTATTAGGGCAGTGCTGTCTGGTCAGAAGCATGTGGCTGATAGTAATCTGTTACATCCGAAAAAAGAATAAGATTGAAGACATACCCCCCAAATGTGCTATTATTGTGAATACAGAAGTTGCGTCTGTTACCATAGTTGACTCTAGTAGGAGGCAGCAGATGGCAGTGATGGGGGCAGCTGTGAAGTCCAGGAGGGTACAAAGAAGCTGGTATAGAAACATTAGTGCAGAGATAAGAGTGATTTTTTAAAAAAATGAAATCTCAGCAGCTTCCAAGGCAAGGCAAACTGAGGAGGAAAAGCTCTCCATGGGAAATACATCAGGAGATTTTTGCTTAAAGAAATACTTTTAATAAAAGGAAATTTAGATTCTTAGAAAACGGTACCTTTCCAAAGGCTCTTTTCTCTCTTTTATTACTTAAAATGTTTGGTTCTCATTACTCATTAAATAATAGTACTACCTGCCTTATTATACTCTCAAGAGTATATTTAATTATAGTTTCTACATTCAAAGATTTGGTCATTAAATCAGTATACTATGACATCATAATGTTTCTACTGGAGCACACTCAAAAACCATAACCCACTCAGCCCTTGGATTTTCCTTTTTTCTCCTTAGAATATTCCCTTTGGATACATATAAGAAAATATGGCATTTCAATTCCACTGTAATTTCTTCTTTCAGCAATAAGGCACCTGTAAGTTTCCCTTATACTATGATCCTACTCACTCTCTTTGAGCCTGAATCCCATATGATTAAGTGGGAGTAGTGTTTCTTGAGCATCCAACTCAAACCACCCTCCAGATTCAGTTCTTAGTTTTACTGTGCAAGATGAGTACAACAGAAAATTTTTGAGCTTAGAGGTTTATTTTCTCAAATATCTTCACATATCATTAAAGCCAATGCTTTTCTCTCCTTAGTTTTTTCTTCAGGAAAACTTACAGTCTAGATATCATAAAAGACCAAAAATTAAATTTCTTAATAGAAACTATCAAACGTAATAACGCATTTTATTTTCTAGTTTGTTTCTCCAATAAAATTTTGGTAGCCACCAACAATAATAACACCAAAAGTACTCATCTCGTGAGATTTCCTCAAGGACCTGCCTTGGGAAGTTGTAAGGTAAATAGGAGATCAAGTAAAATATGGCAACATATTGGGGAGAGGAAGATGGCGGACTAGGTAAAAGCAGGGTTCGTCTCCTCCCAGGTCCACACTGAAATTACAACCAAATTATAACATGGAGGATCACTTGATGTCCAGCTGATGGTAACACCTACGTCTGATAAAGGAGCCACAACGAAGCCGGGAGGAAAGACAAAGTTGCGAATAGGGCTGGACCCACACCCACAGGTGGTAGAGGATCACCAGGAGGAAGAGCAAGGCTGCAGAGG
>NW_011888847.1:6394319-6399986 GCF_000151845.1 Pteropus vampyrus | reverse complement strand
AAGCCGGGAGGAAAGACAAAGTTGCGAATAGGGCTGGACCCACACCCACAGGTGGTAGAGGATCACCAGGAGGAAGAGCAAGGCTGCAGAGGCTCCTGAAGGAGAGGAGGGTCCTGGTCTCATTTAGGGGATCCCCAGCCCAGGATCCCAGCCCAGGGAAGAGGAGATTTCAATAACTCTGACTGCAAAATCCAGAGAGGATTCTGGCCATCTGGGTGAGATGAAAGGAGACTGAATCCCTAGATGCCCCTTTGAAGGACCCACGCACAGGCTTTCTGACATGCGGACACTCACCGGGGACACCAGTGGTGGGTCAGAGGCTTGCGTGAGATTCAATTTGAGAAAGTCTGCATTACCTGGTGCCAGAACCAGGGCTGGAAAGGGCAGCCACCGTTATGCCTTAGTCCAGCCCCCCTACCAGGCAATCTGCAGACCATGCCAGCTTGACTGTGCAAACCCGTCCCACAGAACCATTAGAAAGGGCTGGACAAAAGGGATCAGCCCACCCCACCCAACCAGCAGATTGCCCAGGGCATTTGTTGCTGGCTGGCTGCCACGCCTGCTCCGATTCAGAACCAAGCATTGGGGGAGGGAGACCGCTCTGTGAGCTGCATTTCCAAGATAGAGTCAAGCAGATCACTGCTGCCAACATGAACCTGGGCAGATCTTAGGAATCTTTGGGCCAGTCCCAGACAGCAGCTAGTCTTGCTGTGATCTGGGACTTCTGTGGGAATGCGTGAATAGTTACCAAAGTTGCAGCAAGACTGAAGCTGTATTGATCTGACTGCCATTGTCTCTCTGAGACCCCTCCCCATCCTACCCACAAATTGCCCCAGGTGACAATGAACTGCCAAGCCCTGCCCTTCCCCTCCCCTCCCCTCCCCTGATCTCCCAATCCACACAGGCAACAAACTTTGGCTGGCACAGGAAGGGCACTGCATGGAAATCAGTGGCAGACAGACCTTTGCTGTCTGCAAGAGTTGCAATATTTTGTCCAGGGAGAGCAGGGATCTGTGGGGCCGCCCCAGACAGCAGCTCACTGTGATCTGTGACTACAGCGGAAACGCCCATGCACAGAGGTTGCAGCAAAACTGAGGCTGTAGTGGCCTGATGGCCCTTGTCTCCCTGAGATCCCACTTCACCCAAGCCACAAAGTGCCTGCAGCCCACAAAGTGCCTATTTAGCTCTGGGATTGTGCAGTCTGTGCAGGCAACAGACCTTGGCTAGCACAGTGAGCACATTTCGAGGAAAACAGATGTATACAGACCACTGTTGCCTGTATGAGCTACAATATCTCTTGAGGGGATTGCAGGGGTCTGTACTGGCCTGATGGCCCTTGACTCCCTGAGCTCCTACTCCATCCAATACACAAAGTGCCCACTTTATGTTGATAGAAAGCTGCCCCTACGCTGGGCAGCAACTGACCTTTCTACGAGTGGAAACTCGTACAGGAAGCCACAGAGACACAATGGGCATGTAAACTGGCACTGCAGTGGCAGGGGGAAGTTTACTCACTGGACCCAAGAAACTTCTGGGGTACCTGAGCCACGCAACACGCATTCACCCAGAAGCTCATCCAGTTTCAGAGACTTACTGAAAGGCAGTGTCAGACCTTGAGGAGCACTGGTCCCTCTGCTAAACTGACATAAGTCAGGGAAAGGGGATAACTAACCGCTGCCTACAGCGTTGTCTCTTCCACTTATCTATAGATCCAGCAGAGGCAACAACCATCTGCAGATCGCTTTGTAGTTCTCACTGGGTAGCCCTGAGCAATCAAAAGCAGCAGCTGACCTTGGCCTACAGGGGAGCCCCTGCCAAGGGGCCACAACAACAACATATCTGGAGGCTGGCCCAAGACCACAACAGAGCAACTCCTGACTAGTCCCATTATTGGTACACACAAAGAGTAGTTGCAACAAGTACACAAGCCTGTTAGGGCAAATCCCACTCAGTGGGGTCAGCCCCCACACAGTGACTCTTATCCTGTGAGTGCAGCCAATTCCTACAATTAGTCAGTCTGAGCGTTAATCCCAACCACTCATCTACTAACAACAATACAGGCTTGGCGACAACAGAAAATCACACACAACCCACACATAGATCACAACCAGAGTCCCCAGCATAAGAGAACAAGGAGAGTGCACCACTAGGCCCCACAGGACACCTTCCACATTAGGCCACCTCGCCAACGCTGAGAGATGAAACAAATATTCCTGACATGAACACGGAGAGGCTAATGAGAAAACAAAAAAACATGTCACAAACGAATAATAGGAGAAAACTCCAGAAAATAAGCTAAATGATATGGAGGCAAGCAACCTATCAGAGACAGAGTTCAAAATAATGGTTATAAGGATGCTCAAAAACTTATGGAGAGAATGGATGAGCACAATGAGAACCTCAACAGAGAGATAGTAAGTACAAAAAAGGACAGAGAAACCATAAAAAAGAACCAAACAGAAATGAGGAAAACAATAACTGAAAGGAAGAATACACTAGAAGGATTCAACTGTAGATTGGATGAAGCAAAAGATCAAATCAACAAATTGGAAGACAAGGTAGCTGAATACACCTAATCAGAACAACAAAAAGAAAAAAGAATTTAAAAAAACGAGAATAGTTTAAGAGACCTCTGGAACAACATGAAGTGTAAAAATATCCAAATCATAGGAGTACCTGCAGAGGAAGAGAGAGAGCAAGGGACTGAGACTCTATTTGAAGAAATAATGACAGAAAACTTCCCTAACCTGGCAAAGGAATTAGACATACAAGTTCAGGAAGCACAAGAGTTCTAAAGAAGAGGAATTCAAACAGACCTACACCAAGACATATCATAATTAAAATGCCAAAGGTCAAAGACAATGAGAGAATCTTAAAAGCAGCAAGAAAAAGGAAGCTGGTTACTTTCAAGGGAACCCCCATAAGAATGTCTGCTGACTTTTTAATGGAAACTTTGCAGGCCAGAAAAGAATGGCAAGAAATATTCAAAGTTATGAAAAACAAGAATCTATAACCACGGATAGTCTACCCAACAAGGCTTTCAATTAAAATGGAAGGTGAAATAAAGAGCTTCTCAGACAGGAAAAAGCTTAAGGAATTCATCGCCAACAAGCCAGCATTACAAGAAATGTTAAAGGGTCTTCTGTAAAAAGAGAAGGGGTAAAAAAGAAAATAGAAATAATAAATACAAATAATAAAATGGCAATAACAATGTACCTATCAGTAATCACTTTAAATGTAAATGTATTAAATGCTCCAATAAAAAGACATAGGGTAACTGAATGGATAAGAAAACAAGATCCATGCATATGCTGTCTACAAGAGACCCACTTCAGATCAAATGACACTCACACACTGAAAGTAAAGGGATGGAAAAAGATATTTCACGCAAACGGAAATGAAAAAAAAGCTGTGGTAGCGATACTTATATTAGATAAAATAGACTTTAAAACAAAAGCTACAATAAGAGGCAAAAAAGAGCATTACATAATGATAAAGGGATCGATAAATCAAGAGGACATAATCCTAGTAAATATATACGTACCCAACATAAGAGCACCTACATACATAAAGCAATTATTGAGTGACATAAAAGGAGAGATCAATAGTAATACATTCATAGTAGGAGACTTTAACACCCCATTGACACCAATGGACAGATCTTCCAGGCAAGAATCAATAAGGAAACAATAGGCCTAAAAGACACACTAGACCAGATGGATTTAATAGATATTTTCAGAGCATTTAACCCCAAAGCAGCAAAATATATATTCTTCTCAAGTGCACATGGAATATATTCTAGGATAGACCACATGTTAGGACACAAATCTAGTCTCAATAAATCTAAGAAGATTGAAATCATATCAACCATCTTCTCTGATCACAATGGTATGAAACTAGATATCAACTACAAGAAAAAAAACTGGAAAATACACAAACACATGGAGGCTAAATAACATGCTACTAAATAATGAATGGGTTATTAATGAGATCAAGGAAGAAATCAAAAGATACCTAAAGACAAATGAAAATGAAAACACGACTCAAAATTTATGGGACACAGCAAAAGCAGTCCTAAAAGGGATATTCACAGCAATACAAGCCTACTTCAAGAAACAAACAAAAAAAAGCTCAAATAAACAATCTAACATTACAATTAAAAGAACTAGAAAAAGAACAGCAAACAAAGCCCAAAGTGAATAGAAGGAAGAAAATAATAAAATCAGAGCGGAAATAAATAAAATAGAGTCTAGAAAAATGATACAAAAGATTAATGAAACCAAGAGCTGGTTCTTTGAAAGGATAAACAAAATTAGCAGACCCTTAAGGGTCTGCCAGACTCATCAAGGAAAATTATGTCATTGAAAACAGAAATTGAAGAAGATACAAATTGCCAGACTCAGCAAGGAAAAAAGAGAGAGGACTCAAATAAAATCAGAAGTGCAAGAGGAGAAATAAGTACGGACTCCACATAAATACAATGGATCATAAGAAAATACTATGAGCAAATTATACGCCAACAAATTGGACAAACTGGAAGAAATGGATACATTCCTGGAAACATACAATCTCCCAAGAGTGAGTCAAGAAAAAACAGGAAATCTGAACCGTTCGATTACCATCGATGAAATAGAATCAGTAATCAAAAAGTCCTGGACCAGATGGCTTCATAGGCAAATTTTACCAAACATTCAAAGAAGAATTATCACCTATTATTCTCAAACTATTCCAAAAATTCAAAAAGGGAGAAGACTCCCTAACTCCTTTTATGAGGCCATTACCTTGATTCCAAAACCAGACAAAGACATTACAAAAAAAGAAAACTATAGGCTGATATCTCTTTTGAACATTGATGCAAAAATCCTCAAGAAAATATTGGCAAACTGATTTCTTATATATGGATTAAAAACTTAAATGTAAGATTAAAAATGGATTAAAAACTTAAATGTAAGACCCCAAACCATAACTTCTAGAAGAAACTTCTAGAAGAAAACATAGGCAGTAAACTCTCTGATATTACTAACAGTAATTTCTTTTTGGATATACTTCCCCAAGAAAGAGAAACAAAAGAAAAAATAAACAAATGGGAATACATCAAACTAAAAAGTTTTGTACAGCAAAGGAAACCATCAACAAAACAAAAAGACAACCAATAGATTGGGAGAAGATATTCGTTAATGATACATTTGTAAGGGATTAATATCCAAAATATATAAAGAACTTATACAACTCAACAACAAAAAACGAACAATCCAAATAAAAAATGGCCAGAAGACCTGAACAGATACTTCTCCAAAGAGGAAATACGGATGGCTAATAGACATATGAAAAGATGCTCAAGGTCGCTAATCATCAGAGAAATACAAATTAAAACCACAATGAGATATCACCTCATACCTGTCAGAATGGCTATCATCAATAAATCAAAAAACAAGTGTTGGTGAGGATAAAGAGAAAAGGGAACCTTCATACATTGTTGGGATTGTGAATTGGTACAGCCTCTATGGAAAACAGTATGAAGATTTCTCAAAAAATTAAAAATGGATATACCTTTTGACCCAGCAATTGCACTTCTGGGTATTTATCAAAATAAACAAAAACAATAATTCGTAAAGATCTATGCACCCCAATATTCATGGCAGCACAACTTGCAATAGCTAAGATATG
>NW_011888847.1:6388393-6393209 GCF_000151845.1 Pteropus vampyrus | reverse complement strand
AATTGGTACAGCCTCTATGGAAAACAGTATGAAGATTTCTCAAAAAATTAAAAATGGATATACCTTTTGACCCAGCAATTGCACTTCTGGGTATTTATCAAAATAAACAAAAACAATAATTCGTAAAGATCTATGCACCCCAATATTCATGGCAGCACAACTTGCAATAGCTAAGATATGAAGCAACCTAAATGCCTATCGATAGATGATTGGATAAAGAAGTTACGGTTCATATATACAATGGAATATTACTCAGCCATTAAAAAAATTAAATCCTACCATTTGTAATGACATGGATGGACCTAGAGGTTCTTATGCTGAGTGAAATAAGTCAGACGGAGAAAGATAAATACCATATGATTTCATTTATATGCAGAATCTAAGGAACAAGAAGTACAAACAAATCAAAAACAGATTCACAAATATAGTGGACAATTTGGTGACAGACAGAGGGGAGGGGGCTTGGGGGGCTGGGAGAATGGGGTAAAGGGTTAAAGAAATACAAATTAGTAGTTGATAGATGGACACAAGGATGGGGAGCACGGCATAGGAATGCAGCTAGCATTAATATGTTGGCTAGGTGGAGGGCTGGGGAGGGAGGGAACAATTAGGAGGTCATTTTATGAACTATATAGATGTCTAACCAATGTACTATATACTTGAAATGAATTAAAATAATTTTTTTAAAAAAAAGAGTAGCCAAGAAAATTCAGGGGAAAAAAAATGACAACATATTTCATGAAGTTAGATAAAATTTTATTCACTAATTTCAAAACACCATCCTTAGTGAAAATGAGTATTAAAAGACAAAATGTATATTTCTCCTTTCTTTAATGAGTTTAAATGTTTAAGCTCAAATATTAAAGTACTGTCATATTTAAATGATCAAATTATCAGCACATAAAAAAACAAATTTAAAATATCTTATTTCTTTGTCAAAATAAGCAGTTTACATGACACACCTTACATTCTTATGTTTTTTCTTCTGCTTCTATTATTTTCTAAGATCCACAATTTTCTTTTTTGAAGGCATGTCTTTGGTGTTTAAAAGGTTTTATATAAAATCACAATATTGTTTCTGATTAAGCACATGTGATATATTTTTGGGTTCCTAAGATGCTGATACTCTGCGAACACATGGCCATCAGGTCACGCCAAACTGTTTGCAACTCTGAGCCTTTCCCTCACTGTTCCTGGAATTTCTTACTCTGCTTATGCCTGCCCGAGAACTCCTAAATAATTTTGAAAAAAATCACAGCTCAGAAGTCACCATCTCTCAGGACAGCTTCCATAACCTCCCTGTTACATTATGCACTTACCACACTGCATTATAGTCTGTCTGTAACTCAACACACTTGACTGAGGATCCTGCACTCCACTGCCAACCACATGTCATATCATGCACTGTACCTTTTGACTAATTTTTACAGTTATTGGAGATTTTGTTGTTGTTATTCTCAGAGGTGCTGCTTGGGTTAGGGACAGCTCCGGCATTACTGAAGAATTCATTCTAGGGCAGTAGTTCTCAAACTTTGATTCACATTTAAATCACCAAGGGAATTTTTAAAAACTTTGAATACTCAAACTGAATGACATGCCAATCAAATCAGAATCCCTAGAGGTAAGACTCAGGCATCAGTATTTAAAAAAAAAAAAAAAACTGCCCATGTGATTACATTGTACCCCTAAATGTGAGGAACAGTATCCTAGGGCAGTGCTACTCAACTTGAACTATATAAGTACCCATTCCCTGAGAAAGTTTCTAAAGATTCTGATTCTCTGTCCCTACTCTAATTAATTATATCATAATCTGTGGGGATGAGTCCCAAAGAATCAGTATCTTTAAAATTCTCTAGGTGATTCTCTGTGGCCCATTTGGGAAGCACTGTTTTGTCAAGAGAATGAGAAGACAAGCCACAGGGAGAAAATATTTGCAAAAGACATATAAAGAACAGTTGTAAAAAATACATAAGAAACTCTTATAACTCAATGATAAGAAATCAAACAACTCAATTAAAAATTGAGGAAAAGATCTAAATAGACACTTCCTGAAATAAGATGTACAGATTAAAAAACAAGCCTATGAAAAGATGCTCAACATTACATCATTTAGGGAAGTACAAATGAAAACAACAATGAGATACCACTATACACTATTAGAATGGTAAAAAAAATCTGTAACACTGATGGTACTAAATGCTGGTGATGATGTGCAGCAACAGGAACCCTCATTTATTGCTAGTGAGAACACAAAATGGTACAACTATTTTGAGAGAAAGTTTGGCAGTTTCTTACAAAACCAAACATACTCATGCTATATAATTCAGCAATTGTGCTCCTTGGTATTTACCCAAATGAGTTGAAAACTTATGTCCATACAAAATCTGCGCATGAATGTTTGTAGCATCTTCATTCATAACTGCCAACACTTGGAAGTAACCAAGATGTCCTTCAGTAGGTGAATGGATAAATAAACTGTGGTACATCCAGACAGTGGAATATTATTCAGCTCTAAAAAGAAATGAGCTATAAAGCCATGAAAAGACATGGAGGAAACTTAAATGCATATTACCAAACCAGAGAAGCTAATCTGAAAGGCTGTGCACTGTATGATTCCAACTATATGACACTGTAAAAGGCAAAACTAAAGAGATGGTAAAAAAAAAAATCGGTGGTTGCTAGGGATCAAGGGGGAGGGAAGGATGAACAGGCAGAGTTGAAAGAATATTTAGGGCAGCAAACTTATTCTATATGCAATTACAATGGTGGATGCATATCATTATACATTTCTCAAAAACCACAGAATGTACAACATCAGGAGTGAACCCTAATATAAACTATGGGCTTTGGGTGGTTATGATGTTTCATTGTAGATTCAATGATTATAACAAACATACCACTCTGGTACATGATATTGATAATGAGTAGGCTATGCATACAAAGGGGTATATGAGAAATGTCTATTTTCTGCTCAATTTTGCTGTTAACCTAAAACTGCTTTAAAAAATAAATTCTATTAAAATAATAAGCATTCCACCCTATAAGTGATTCTAACACTCAACAAAATTTTGAGCAGTGCTATTCTAAAGCAGTACTTCACGTATTTTAATGTGCAAAATTTACTAGATATCTTGTTAAAATGAATTTTCTGATTTAGTAAATCTGGGATAAGGCTAGAGATTCTGCATTTCATACAAGTTCTCAGGTAATGCCCACACGCTGCTGGTCCACAGACCATCATCTGAGTAGCAAGACCAGAACAAAGCAATGGAATGAAGCCTTCTCGTCCTGCTCCATTCTCTCTCCTCCTGCCTCCTACTCCCAAACACAGTTACCCTATAATCATGTCTCAAGCGTCGTATACTATGGAAGAGAACAAAGGGAGCTGGCTATCCACCCTGGGTACAGACAATAAGGGAGTATCTATAAGGAGTTTTAAAACAATTAGAAACCCAACTAAAGTGGTTTTCCTCAGTACGGAGTTTCCTCAAAAAACTAAGAATTGATCTACCATAGGATCCAGTAATTCCTCTACTGGGTATTTATCCCAAACACTTGAAAACTCATATCTGAAAAGATATTTGCACACCAATGTTCATAGTAGCATCATTCACAGTGGCCAGGACATGGAAGCAACCAAAGTGTCCTACGATAGATGATTAGCTAAAGAAACTGTGGTACATATATACAATGGAATATTACTCAGCCATAAGAGGAGATAAAATACTGCCATTTGCTTCAACCTGGATGGACCTCGAGATAATCATGCTAAGTGCAATATGCCAGATAGAAAAAGTTGAAAATCACCTATCACTTATATGTAGGATATAAACCTAAAAGCAACAAATGAACAGGACAAACAAACGGAGACTCTTGGACATGGACAATGATAGGGGGTGGGGGAAGGAGAAGGAAGGTAGATGGGTTAAAGGGGGTCAAATATATGGTAGCTGAAGGAAACTGGACTTTGGGTGGTAAACACAATAGAATATATACATGTCAAATTATAATGTACACCTGAAATTTATATAATTGTATTAACCAATGTTACCCCAATAAACTTAATTTAAAAAAAGAGATACCACGAGAAAGAATCCTCTGAATTTGTTATTCTGACTCCTGCAATAAAGTCTTTGAAGATACTGATTTATAAAATGTGCTCGCTTCATAAAACTCTCAGGAGACATTTTTTAAAATTGTGTTTTAAAAAGCAGTACATCTTCTGACCAATTAGATGGCTTTTATCTTTGAAGTAATTGAATTGTTTAGCTAATCAGATTTCCTTTTATACACTAACCGGTAGAACACCTAGAGTCTACTCTGAGGCTTATGCCCATCAAATGCCTAGGATTCGATAGTGTTCACTTCTGAGTTATTTTCAGTCCTGACTCTTTTTATGATCTGCCTCTTTTTTTCCTTCTCCCTTGTCTTTTTCATCTATTTCTAATTTGTTATCTTTCTGTCTTTTATGTATCCTTGAAAACCACTTTAAAATACTTTCTGGAACAAATTATGTTACAGGCAGATAGATGGGTACATGGAATGATAAATCCTTATAAACCTCATTTCTCTTGATTATAAAATGAAGAATTTAAAGGGGTGATCACTACTGTATCTTCCAGATTTAAAGTCCAAAATTCTTTCCTGTTTTGGTAAAACAATGAACTATCCTTTAAACATATCATATTTCTGATGTATTATTGTACCAATTTTCTAACCAAGAGCCTAGTCATAAAAATGAAGAACTATCTATTTCAAAATATATTTTATATATACAAAATGAAATTGCTTTCACTCTATCTGATTTTAGGATAGT
>NW_011888847.1:6381700-6388343 GCF_000151845.1 Pteropus vampyrus | reverse complement strand
TGCTGTTAACCTAAAACTGCTTTAAAAAATAAATTCTATTAAAATAATAAGCATTCCACCCTATAAGTGATTCTAACACTCAACAAAATTTTGAGCAGTGCTATTCTAAAGCAGTACTTCACGTATTTTAATGTGCAAAATTTACTAGATATCTTGTTAAAATGAATTTTCTGATTTAGTAAATCCGGGATAAGGCTAGAGATTCTGCATTTCGTACAAGTTCTCAGGTAATGCCCACACGCTGCTGGTCCACAGACCATCATCTGAGTAGCAAGACTAGAACAAAGCAATGGAATGAAGCCTTCTCGTCCTGCTCCATTCTCTCTCCTCCTGCCTCCTACTCCCAAACACAGATACCCTATAATCATGTCTCAAGCGTAGTGTACTATGGAAGAGAACAAAGGGAGCTGGCTATCCACCCTGGGTATAGACAGTAAGGGAGTATCTATAAGGAGTTTTAAAACAATTAGAAACCCAACTAAAGTGGTTTTCCTCAGTATGGAGGTTCCTCAAAAAACTAAGAATTGATCTACCATAGGATCCAGTAATTCCTCTACTGGGTATTTATCCCAAACACTTGAAAACTCATATCTGAAAAGATATTTGCACACCAATGTTCATAGTAGCATTATTCACAGTGGCCACGACATGGAAGCAACCGAAGTGTCCTACAATAAATGATTAGCTAAAGAAACTGTGGTACACATATACAAGGGAATATTACTCAGCCATAAGAGGAGATGAAATACTGCCATTTGCGTCAACCTGGATGGACCTCGAGATAATCATGCTAAGTGCAATAAGCCAGATAGAAAAAGTTGAAAATCACATATCACTTATATGTAGGATATAAACCTAAAAGCAACAAATGAACAGGACAAACAAACAGAGACTCTTGGACATGGACAATGATAGGGGGTGAGGGAAGGAGAAGGGAGGTAGATGGGTTAAAGGGGTCAAATATAGGGGTGGGGGAGGGTGAAGTGGGTAAAGGGGATCAAATATATGGTAGCTGAAGGAAACTGGACTTTGGGTGGTAAATACAATAGAATATATAGATGTCAAATTATAATGTACACCTGAAATTTATATAATTGTATTAACCAATGTTACCCCAATAAACTTAATTAAAAAAAAGAGATACCACGAGAAAGAATCCTCTGAATTTGTTATTCTGACTCCTGCAATGAAGTCTTTGAAGATACTGATTTATAAAATGTGCTCGCTTCATAAAACTCTCAGGAGACATTTTTTTAAATTGTGTTTTAAAAAGCAGTACATCTTCTGACCAATTAGATGGCTTTAATCTTTGAAGTAATTGAATTGTTTAGCTAATCAGATTTCCTTCTATACACTGACCGGTAGAACACCTAGAGTCTACTCTGAGGCTTATGCCCATCAAATGCCTAGGATTCAATAGTGTTCATTTCTGAGTTATTTTCAGTCCTGACTCTTTTTATGATCTCCCTCTTTTTCTCCTTCTCCCTTGTCTTTTTCATCTATTTCTAATTTGTTATCTTTCTGTCTTTTATGTATCCTTGAAAACCACTTTAAAATACCTTCTGGAACAAATTATGTTACAGGCAGATAGATGGGTACATAGAATGATAAATCCTTATAAACCTCATTTCTCTTGATTATAAAATGAAGAATTTAAAGGGGTGATCACTTCTGTATCTTCCAGGTTTAAAGTCCAAAATTCTTTCCTGTTTTGGTAAAACAATGAACTCTCCTTTAAACATATCATATTTCTGATGTATTATTGTACCAATTTTCCAACCAAGAGCTTAGTCATAAAAATGAAGAACTATCTATTTCAAAATATATTTTATATATACAAAATGAAATTGCTTTCACTCTATCTGATTTTAGGATAGTATTTTATGACTTTATAAAACCAATAGAAAAACAGAAAAAATCACAATGTCTGAAAAAAAATTCATGTACATTTTATTCAATTTTGTTTATTTCTCAATCTTCCACCCATATTTTTCTTTAATCCTGTTTTTTCATCTTTTCCTTCTACAAGTAGAGACAGGATATTTTGATTTAGAAGCAACAGTTACAAAGTTTTTATTTTTAAAATGTAACAACATCAAACGTTGTGACTATATTCACACTGAATTATATTCACACTGAATTGTGCACTTACCAGTGGTTAAAATGATACATATTATATTATGTATATTATACCATAATTATTTAAAAAACAGACATTAATATCAATCACAAGAGACTGCTACCTTTAATCCTGATCCTGTGCACTAATACTTCTGTACTACTCTTTTCTATTTTATATGTATGAATATTGTGTATATTCAGAAAACTATAATATGACAGAGTTGATTTGTAAAATCTAATCTCCTTTCAATAATGCTGCTATTTAAAAAACACTAATATCGGTTTACAGAAAGCTGCCACAAAATTACCAGAGAGATATTATTTTCTTCTAAAGAATTTATAAAGTTTTCTTTCTTTGTTATTATTAACTGATTTGGATAATGTTTTAGAATGTTTCTGAGGGTATACTTTCACCCCAAAAAACTTTTGTGATACTTCCAATAGACTATCATCCTTGCCTAAATAACCCACTAGGTCTGTTTTCAGTCCCTCTGTCCAAACAGAAGATTTAATCACATTTCCTAAACGAAGGTCTTCTTTGTTTTACCCGGGGGTGGGGGGAGGGAGTAATATATATGTACAAATAAAGATGTATCTAGAAATGGAGAGATATATAAACATAGACATAGATATGACTGTTACTGCCAGACTGAAAATCTGCATTTAGTATGGATAAGAAACATCAAAAAGAAAACAGAAAAGGGGAGAGAATATAGGAGAGAATTTAACCCAGTTTTCATGAAGACCTCTTGTGTTTTCAAGGCATTTGGAATAAAAGGTCTCATTGAATACTGATCCTCTAGCCTCAAAAAATACTAGCATTTAACAAAAACTTGCACTTCTCTCTCTTCCACCTTCTTTATACCTCTTTAATATCATCACCCTCATTCTAAACTCTTGGCATGATATTACTTCAAGTTATAACATTCAAACTGTCCTTATAACATAAAGAGAAACTCGCACAACAAACCACATTACTTGCTTCCTGATAACGTCCAAAGGGTAAATGTATCCCCAGAACAACCCACCATGCTTGTCTCTGAGGCAGACTTGCTTCTTCATGTGCATATGCTGACAGATAATAACCTACCTTAATGGCAAAAGGAGAACCAGCACTTTTCTGCACCTCCAACAAACCCTGGCCTGATGGGATATTTTGGAAAACCACATAACTAGGAGTAACTGCCAGTGGTCTCCCAGTTCACATCACAGTAAATTCAAAGATAATGTGCAGCTTTGCAGATTTGACCTTGGTCAAGCACAAAATGGTCCTGTTTAAGTGCACAAAGTGGACAGAGGCTCCTTCTAGGGGGTCAGCCACACAAGAAACCCTCTACACACATTACCAACTCTTCCTTTGGCCTCTTGCCTCTCATGGTTAGATCCCCACACATTACCATTTATCAAACAATCCCCATCCCTCATTTTATCCCTGGGTTCTCTCACTAGCCCAGATTCTAGATGTAAAAAATGTAGCCACTTTTTAACATTCTTGACCTACACTTTAAATAAATGGAAGTGGCTCTCAAAATTACTTTATCAAGTATCACTCTGGGCACCTGCATTTCCTATAACTCTTGGTTATTAACAAGACTTTTTATTAAAGCAAACATCCCAAACAGGACAAAGAAAGAGCAATAATAAACAGATTTTTAGATACAGAGTCTGTAAGAACGGTCTCTTTTAAAGCCCTTTTGCAGTCTTTTATTGAAATAATCTTAAATCAATACAATTTAATCCACTAGCATAATGACAAATAAATGTTACAAATAAAAAAAAAATGGAGCAAGTCACATTGTTACAAATGTTTTGTTGCCCTTTAAAAGATTTGTGAAATACAAGGTTGAACACAGTAATTTAATGCCTTTTAAACTGTCACCTAAATATCATGTTCCTTTTAAAATTACAACCTCTCTTAGTCTTAATGAGTCATAAATCCATTACTGTTAAACTCATGACTCTGATTCCAGGTTAAAGAGCACGACATAGTTGGTTTACATTTTATTATACCCCATTAAATTGCTTTTGCTGTGTTTCAGATTTTTTAAACTGTGTCTTTCATTTAATATATAGTAATTTTATATAGTTAGAAAACGGAGCCAATTTTTTAAACTAAAAGCTTAAGCTTTATTTCAAAATGTGCATATTTCATTTTATTCATCTTTATAAGACTGATGCCTAATATACTACCTGGCATAAGGCTGGCATCTAATAAATGCTACTTAAAGTAAGAAAAAATAGTTTTTTACACAATCAATTCCTTCATACATCACAGCTTAAGTTGCATTGAGATCATGACACACTCCTAATTCTGCCCACACAGGACTTGAAATTTCTAAGAGGACTGTTTGGTTTTGCTTATTTGCTTTCTTGTGACCTGTTAGCATCTTTGTAATTTTTTAAATGATGTATTTCTTCAATTCTAAGGTTCCCTAGATTACAAAGGAAATATCAATTTAATAATAGCTTTTCATGTTAAAAAGAAAAAAGAAAAAGAAAAGAAACTACCAAAGTTAACGTGCACATCAGTTTTATGATGCATCCCAATTTTATAAATGCTAAAATGGAAAAATTTAATGTCTTGGAACCAAGTAGATAGAGTATAATGGTAGTGACTTGTCTTGTTATTACGACCTGTCTTTGTTCTATTTTCCAGCCCATCAAATGAACTTAGGATAGGATGCGTACTTTGGTAGGGTTTTGTACTCATGATGCTGTTTGGGCACAGTAGTAGATCAGGGGCTGTGTCTTCCTATGACCTTTTGATCGTTGTCTATTGTATCGGGGATTCCTAATGAATAGGAAGTAGCAAGCATCTCATGTCCCAAGGAAAAGGGTAATACTTTTACCAAGCATAGGTACCAAAAGTACCTTGAAAGAAAGACCTTTGGAATCTGTACATTGAAATATGTGTAATGGAAATGTTTTCATCCGAGTACGTAATTATGAGGGAATTAAAGTTTAAATTGTTCATATTTCTCCTTTCCTATAACCTAGTCTGAAAGTCTCTATTTTGAAAACTGGAAAGGTTCAAGCAATTATCAAGTTTACAAAGGTGGGTAAAAATAGCTTGAGAGAATAATATAAAGGAATAAAGAGAAGAAAAAAAGAAGGAATAATCAAAAGTTAAAAAAACAGGCAAAAAAAGTTCTTAGGAACTCTGAGGCATTCTAATCCAAATCACCAATTGTTACCTGTCCAATGCAAAATGCCCGCTCTCCATTTATTTCTGGAATTTTAAATGCCCTGAAACTAACATCTTAACAAGACACACAAAAGAAAGCACAAAAATTCTGTCACTGCATCTCCTTAACAAGATGCTTGATTATGCCTAGATGATTTTTAATTCAACTTTTAATTCTTCCCTGTCATTAAGCATGCTTCTAAGTTTTTTCTCCCTAATAAGAGTTTTCATATAACCAGAAAATGTAAGCTAATTTTAATTCTCCTTTAAGTAAGTCATAAAGGAAGATAAACATGATCCTGCAAATAAAATATTTTAATATATCTCAAATTCTCATCTAAATGATATAAGGCTACCACTATTCCTATCTGTGAATATGAATAAGCAAACGTTGATTATACAGTAGTTGGAAAGAACCGATATATTTTTAAATTCCCATCATCTTTTTATTTAATGTCACTCTTTATGTTTCAAAGTAATCATTCAGAATGAATAGTTTGTAAAAATTATGTTTGTAATAAAAATAATTCTCAAATGCTTATCTTTTCTAGAGAATAACTATGTTTGAATAATGATCATAGGACAATTCCTAATTTTTCATTCCAATTAATGATTATTGCAATACAAAGGTAATGGTTTTTAGGAACACAGCTCTGATTTAGTAATAAAAATAAATGCTCTGCATACCAATGGAGAAATTACATATTTATGTTAGCATAAACCATCTGAAGATCATCTAATTCACTCCCCAGGTTTCTATGTAAATGATGCAAAACAAATTATAGTTGGTGGTATTCTTTAAAATATCCAATGGAGATTCTACTTTCCTGAACAATAGTTAGTTCTAGTGAATAATATCTAAAATTTCTTAAAGTAATTCCTATCCCTGGCTAACCCAAATCCCTTATGAAATGTTAATCCTGCTTTCTCTCTAGTGTCAAGAGCCCAACTGGTAAAAACTCTTTGAAAATGCATTTGACTTCAATAATCAACAAAAATGATTATAACATAAATGAGGAAGGTAGCATTTTTTTTCTTAGCTTCTAAATCATTTAAGGATATAGGCAGTTACATTCTATATCCCTGCATGACCCTATGGGTACATAGATGTGCATATTTGTATACAATGCTTATATGCTCTTTCTTTCTTTTTTTTTTTTTTCCATGAATTCTTCACTTGAAAAATTCCTTTCTTAGTGCCTTGAATCTAGTTATTGGGTAAACTGGAAAAGAGCTGCAGAACAGTATACTTGGTTATTGTCTTTCAAATAAGTTAAACAAGAGTTTGGAGGATTTAGAGTAAATCATTCTCAGAATTTCTGCTCTACCAGAATTACT
>NW_011888847.1:6377053-6380793 GCF_000151845.1 Pteropus vampyrus | reverse complement strand
GTAGAGGACCATATTGGTCTGCTGGTACAATGATGTCTACGAGGTGCAGACTTGTATACAAGTTAAGCATTCACCATATTCACAATCCTCAGCCCACTAAACCTAAGAAATAGAGGTGGGGGAGGGAGCTGGAGTGAAGACTGTAATCATAATCTTTGACCCATTTCAGAAATGTGCCTCCTCTGGGACATCATCTAATGATCTTAATGTCTTCTTGTGAGCCTTAAAAATCCTGTGATCAGCTACATGCTCTAGTTAGCACTGAAAAAGTCCCCCCAGTGGCTTTTGGAATCTCCAACATCTTGGCACAAAGATTATTGCTTAGATTCAAACATTTCTCCCCAACATCCAGCCAACATAAAGCCTATATAAATTCTAAAACACTCAGTTTGGTCTCTATAAATCTACTTCAATCACAAAAGGAGACTATACAATGCTCAGAAGTAAATGAGAATGGAAAATTACACTAAGCATTATAACATACCACAAAGGCACTTAAAGGAGAAGGAAAATCATGCTTTCAAATCTCTATCCAGTATAATCATCACATTTCATTTCCCAAACACATTAGACCCCCATATTGTTAGTTCATTAGCATATGAGGAAGGGTTCCATTCTTGAACCAGCCATTCACCAGTCCATCTTTATCTCCACATTCACAAGGACATTCTGTGCACACATACACACACTACACCCGCATATTCCTACATCTACTCCAGTAACTCATTCTCTTTTCTCTGCCCCAGGTATATTACATCAACTTTCAAGGTCACATAGAAGACCAAAAGGCTCCAGTTCATGGTGACAAAGTGATAGAATGATTATTCTGATAGAATGATTATTCTGTTAGAAGACATACTTCTAAGAAGTCTGATCTTAGTTCTCTTTCTAATTTAACAATGCGTTTAATATGTTTCCTTTTTTTCAAATGTGTTTTCAAATAGAGATGTACCATAGAGACTGCTAGCTTTCTACCTGTTTCATTGTTGTCCTACTGAGCTCAGAGCAAAAATGCACCAGCTAAGCAACAGTGTTCCTAGATTCCCTAACACCCAATATCATGAAGCAACTTAGTGTTGAACACTGAGATATAAGAGGATGTGCTGTATGGATTTCCATGGAGGTTTCTTAACAGGCTCTGACTGAACCAGGAAATGCTCCCCTTTGGTCCTACTCCCTTCTGTTGTGTGGCTTAGAACACAAACATGATGACTGGCACATTTGCAGCCATCTTAAACCATGAAGTGAGGATGGAAGCCACATTCCATAATGGTAGAGCAGAAACGTAAAAGTTCCTGGCTCCTTGATGATAGAGGACTGGCCACTCCAGCCCTAGATATCATATCTCCAGCTGTTTTTCACTGGGCAATGATACTTCTATAAACCTCTGTTGCTTTATATTTTCTGTTACATATGACTGAACTTAATCTTATCTTAACTTAATCTTAACTGAACTTAATCTTAAAAATAAACAATATTATTTTTTCTGACTTCAAATTATATTAAGTTTCTGAGTGCTGACTTACTGACATAACCATTGTCCAGAAAAATTATATTCACTAGAGAATCATAAAATTATTCAATAAAAGATTGAGTAGTACTTTCTGCAAAATCCTAACAGACTCAAGCACTGACTTTAGAAATATGATTGGTAAAGCTTTATAAACATTTCTAAGACATTATAAAAGAAACAGACATTCAGAACTCGTGCTCTACCCATAACATTATTTAAATGAAGCCCAAAGCAGAAGTACTCTGATAATATATTCAGTTGGTTCATTTATTAATACATTGTCAGCATCTTCCTCACTGTTTTAATATATTTTGTATTCATTTTAATAGTTAGCTTTCAAATTTTGATCTCTCTATTCTTTATCTACATTTTCTTTTTAGATACCATTTCTGCTAAAATTCTGAAATGATTTACGAGTCACACAGACCTAACTTTGTTAATTCTCTTATGCCAAGGAGCAAGAACACACTCTTACATTCCAATTAGTTTGCCTGAGTTAAGGCCCTGAGCCCTCCTCAGTGATATTCTTCTCCCAGGCACAGCCACATTGAAATGTCTCTCTGTAAAAGAAATGCAATGAAAGGCTGGGACCTGGACAGAAGGGAGGAGGCTGGAGAAAGGAAGCATTTTGTTGGGAAATGTTTTAATAATTAGGATTGAGTATTATTAATGGTCTAGAGAAGCACTTTTTGTATTTTAAATGAGGTCTCTAGAATAAGTACAATGAAATTAACCAACCTCTATCTCTGGCCCCTAAAATGTGCAATTGGTTGATATTTTTGTCCTTGACATCCAGAACCAAAAAAAGAGCTTGGTTTTACTTAAGAAATCTCAGTTGTTGAAGTATAAAAACTGTAAAATCTACATCATTTTGGGTAGTTGGAACACAGGACATGCTTATCATTCTATCAAATTTTATGTCATTAGTTAGTAGTCAGTGTGAACCCCTTCTTCTAAGTTAAAAACCTTTCACTGATTTTATAAAAGCATCTGGACTAAGATTTAGTTCCTTAACATGTCTATTTTTCACACCCCAGTACTCAGCTCTAGTATCTTCAAAATGCCAATGCCATAAACAGACCAACTCTATCCAGGCCCCTCTCTGCTTCCCCCACTTAGAATTCAACCAGTCAAACAGACCAGTATGCAATATATAAGACCTTTATTGCAAGGAATTGGCTCACACAATTATGGGTTCTGTCTAGGCAAGTCTGAAATCCTTAGGGTAGGTTATCAGGAAAGATAGGCTAGAACTCTCAGGTAAGATTGAAGTTGCTGTCCACAGGCAGAATTTCTTCTCATTCAGGGAAGCCTCAGCTCTATTCTTATGGCCTTTCATCTGATTGAATCAGGCCCACACAAATCATCTAAGATAATCTCCCTGACTTAAAGTCAAGTAATTATAGACTTTAATCATATCTATAAAATACTTTCACAGTAATATCTAGATTAGCGTTTAAATAACTGGTAAAGACCATCTCACCTTCCCTCCACTAACTGTCATAAACTCTTAAGCACTAATGTAGAGGGGTCAGCCTCAGCTCTAAATTTCAATCTCTTTTCACAAATACTAACTTAAGGTAGAGAGGCCACACTATTAGAGTTTTGATCCTCACCTTCCCATACTGTTTTATGTTAGAGATTTTTAAGAACCTCTCATTGCACAAGTCACTTTTCACTTTTTTACACTTTCATGCCTCCGTCTCTGTCACCAAAATGGATGCTTAGAAAGTACCCGTAATAATGTTATCCCTACTGAGATCTGTAGCAAGAGAAAGAAAACTCTCCAGGCCCAATGAAATAATTTTCTCAACTGTTAGCTCAAGTAGGAAATAGGAGAAGGAAACAAAGATGAGGCCCGGTTTCAGCCCAGCAAACAAGTCTGTCTTTCCCCAGGGCAAAGATCACCCCGTCATGCCGAAAGCATCCTCCTTCCTCCTCTCCTTTCCTCCTTTTGTCATTTATCATGGCAAAAAGACACCCATTTTATCTCGTATCAGCGGTCCCTGGGACTCTTATTCTCTACAGCAGTAGAGGACTTTGCTCTCTCTACAGCATCCCAGCATTTTTAACCAAAACTACTGCACTTTAGGGCAAGGGATGGAAATCAAAAGAAAGATAATTTTACTATGAGTAAAAATTTACCACGACAGGTGTGATTGCAAATTGGTACAGCCACTATGGGAAATAGTCTGGAGGTTTCTAAAAAAATTAAAAATGGACATAC
>NW_011888847.1:6372734-6376215 GCF_000151845.1 Pteropus vampyrus | reverse complement strand
ACATTGAAAAGAGCTGGCCAGAAAACAAAAAGGATAGAAGAGTAACTTAAAGAATAAAGAACAAAATGGTCAGTCTGGAAGGAACAAAGGGAGAAAGAAAAGAATAGGAATGAAAGAAGAAAAAGACAGGGTGAAAAGGTAAACTATAGGAATATACAGGTATGCACAGAAGGAATGGTGGGAACTGTGGCAAACTGGAAAGTTCATGGCGCCTCTAAAGAAAAGCTATTACTCATCTCTATCCAACTGCTCTCATGGTAAATAGAGATCGAGTACTGCCAGGTTTTAGAAAGTTTCAAGAAAAGCCAGAAATCTGGATTCTTACATGAGCTCTCTTAATTTTTAAATGTGGCCAAACCAATTAAAATTTTAAAGAATAAAATGCAGAACAAGCACAATATTTCTGAAGGTAGAGCATCATTTCAGAGCCAAGACTAGGATGAGGCAAGTAAGACACTCACCTCATGCAAAATGTTTGAGGTAGCATTCATTAATCAAGATAAATAATATTATGTGGAATATAAACCTAAAAGCAACAAATGAACAGGACAAACAGAGACTTAGGGACATGGACAATGGACTTAGGGACATGGACAATGGACAGAGGGTAGGGGGTGGGGGAGGAGGGGAGAGGTAGACAGGATGAAGGGAGTCAAATATAGGAGAGTAAGGGGAAAGTGAAGTGGGTAAAGGGGGTCAAATATATGGAAGCTGAAGGAAACTGGACTCTGGGTGGTAATCAACAATAGAATATACAGATGTCAAACTATAATGTACACCTGAAAATTATATAATTGTATTAACTAATGTTACCCCAATAAACTTACAATTAAATAAATATTTTAATGCAATATTTTAAAAATAAAAAGTATTACAGAAAATGCATTAAGAACAAAATATCAAAATTTTCAATAAAGACAAGCTCTGACCCTGTACTTGAACAATTTTCACCTCTCATTTCCCCTAATCCTGGCTCTGAATCCTTCATAGCCACTGGGTTAAAGGCTCACCATAGGGAGCATGTTAGTGCTATTAATGCAAATATGAAACAGGAAGAAAAGCAGGCTAGGGAGTAAAGACAATGAATTCAAAAGCAGGCATTTGATTTGAAATACTGTGGGGCATCTAGGTGAAAGAGCCTCTTAAGCATTTGAAAGTGCTATCGATAAATAGAAGAAAAATTAATACTTATACAATGTCTATTACATGCCAGTTTACATATATCACCTCATGTACCAACAATTCTCAACATGACTCTTTAATTATGAGACTTAATCTCCATTTAAGAGATTTTTAAACAATTAAAAATCGTTTACTTAATTTACTGCCCCAAGACCAGACACATAGCCAATGATGCAACTGACATTGCCTGATTTCCAGGTCTGTCTGAGTCCAAAATGTATTCTTTTCAGTAAACTGTGCTGCCTGGAGCAAGTCACATCCATTTTTTGCACGTCATCCATAAGCCTTGAGATTGGATGAGATTCCCAGAGAGCTTACATGACCTTTGTTGTTTATGAGGCCAGTGTCCTTATCCTAATAACCCCCTCAGGGACAGAGCCCTTTCTTCTTCTTGCCTTTCTGCCCACTAACAAACTTCCCCTGCAGCCTCCTGGTCTTCAAGTATTATGTCCTCTGAATTACGTCCTCTACTCATGTGTACAGATACCTGGCTTCCTTCCATATTTACTCACATCACTGCAGCCTTGTTAACACAATAGCCGGTTTCCACACTCTTTAGAGCCTGTGCCCTCGCCACCAATTTCTCTTAGGACTTTCACATGTGTTCATCGCATCTACCCTACTGCATTGGCAGAGTCTAGTTCTCTTCCCAGGCGGCTGGTTCAAAAAAACTGTTAATTGGGGCAAACCTAGCCATATCTCAAAATATGACATCTCCAAACTTCTTGTACAGTCTTATTAAGTACTTCTTACATAGATGATTGACTAAAGAAATGGATGATTTGCTTCTCAAATAATTTTTTGTTTTCGCCCTCCACACATTTCTTACAGTCATGTCCTTTCCTTAGCCCACCAGCCTCCTCGCACTCCACCAATACGAATCTTATCCATATTTCTAAGGTGAGCGTACATTTCACCCCTTCCATGAAATGTTCTTTCACCAGCCCAGCCTGAGTCAATCACTCTATGCATCATGATAGTGCTGATTCACTGAACACTCATTTGCCATCTTTAACCAATAGCATATCAGTCTTATTTCCCTAACTAGATGGTAAGTTCCTTAAAGACAAAGGTCAATGGCTTATACTTTGTTAATATCCCCAAAATTTCAAGCACAATGTAGGGGCTCCAATACATATTCCTGATTGATACACTTGTACAACGTTATAGGTTTGTATCCTCCTGACTGTCATTAATTTCTCTCATTGGCTTTTTGTTTCTAAAATATGAAGATCATTCCATGAAATTCCAAGGGTATTATGAAGAAGAATGTAAGAAGGACATTTTAAAAATATCTACTGATATATATTCTATTTTGTTTTCTTTTCTTGCAACCCTTAACCATTTTCTGCTTCCAGTTAGGAGAAGGTAAATACATGAAAGAAAGTAGGAGGATTTGACTTCAGTGGAAGAACAACAAATGGGCAGGGGGCTCTCTTTCAACAGGGAATGGGCTCTTCTCCATTTCTGACATTGAAAACCATCTTGGAAAGGAGGAAAGAAAAGGAATGCACTATTTGTCAATCCTCCTTTTTAAAAAAATTGTTTAAACTGGGGGGGAAATGGAATTACTTCGAATTGACGATTTAAGTTTTCCTTTCCCTTGTGAACATAAGGGCTTGAGGACAAACAAGAATCATTATTAAATTTAAAAAGGGATGATTTCTTCACACATTTGAGTTATGGTGTGCCAATTTTGATGTATATCTCCCTTCACAATAAATTTACAATGAATATTTTGTACAACTTATGCTGAAAAATTAAGGATACGGCACCACTAGATGTGCTTTAATAACTTGTTTTCCTGACTGCTTTAAAGTAGGTTAAGAAAAAAATCTTCCCCAACTAAGAAAAGGAGAGAAATCATTATGACATGAGACTTCAGTGAAATTCTGCCCTATTAGATTTTGCTAAGAGAAAAGTGCCAGACAAGAGGATTTCAGGGATGAGTTATTATATTTGCAAATTAGTATAATGAAAATTTCTAAGGCAGTACCATGAATTTAAATGAACTGTGTAATATTTTCTCAAGTTTTAATATCAAATAATTGTTCATTTCTTCCAAGAAATAGTTAAGGTTCCTGATTCTTTTGCATAAATCAATATGTTCTGAACAATAAAGCTAATAGCCCATTAAAGTCTATAAAATGTAGCTGTGAAGCTGTTTCCAGGGCTTTATTCCAGGAGCTAAATAGCAGTTTCTATTTCTAGTCGACTACTGTCTTTATCAAATTACTTCCTTGACTCAATGACAGCTTTTTAAGACTTATCTTCTAAAAAAAAAGCTTTATTTTCTCAT
>NW_011888847.1:6351156-6371504 GCF_000151845.1 Pteropus vampyrus | reverse complement strand
ATATTTTTTTCCCATTCTAAATATGGAGCAGTTTGATATTCCCTTTGGTTTCTAAACTGATTGAGGTTGGTCTGAGAGAGGCCTGATTTAATTCCTATCCTCAGGTGTGGCCTCAGAGCAGTTTCTTAGGGGGAAAAAAAATCAGTCCTAAAAGATGATCCCATGACATTCTGATCCACCTCTAACTTTCTCTGGGAATCCCAGGATACTTATGCGGAACTCACCAAAGCCCCCACTCCAGGGCAGGGATGGTGGGGGTGGGGTGGGGTGGGAAATATGACTAATAATTCTTAACAGTTTAGGAAAGTGTATGTGTGTGTGTGTGTGTGTGTGTACATGCAAATATACACATACATACAACTTGGGGCAAGTTGTCCACTCTGTTTGAACCTTTTTACCTGTAAAATGAGAGGAATGCACTAATGATCTCTAAGGCCCTGCCAGTTCAAAAATTCTGTGGTTCCTCAAGCTAGATCTCTTTCTTTTACCGCCCTTCAAAATAGTGTCAGATGAAACAAAATTGTTCAGTAAAAAGAGAATATACTTTCAGTTTGGAAGAGAGGTTAAAAATCTAAATGGTATATTGTAAAGAAAAAGTTTATGTTAGACATAAAGTTTAAAGAATTTAATAACATTAATTATTAAAATGAAAGGTTAATGTGAACCCAAGGCCTTAAGTAGAAATATATACTTTTGTATTTCTGTCATTTAGAAGTAACCCAACTCAAAGTGTTGACTTATCATCAACATTCATGCACACACCTCCCCCACTGCATCAAAAAGAACAAAGAAATTTGCAAAGTAATTAGCCCCAAGTAAACTGTTATAAAGATAACATGACATCTTGTTGTGGTTAAAAAGTAAGGATGCTTCCAAAAGGTATGTGATTTTGAGATAGCTTACTCTCATTACCAACTTGCGACTACTTGAATATCCAAAAGCAAAGAATAGCTAGTCAATTAGTACAAATTGAGCAATTAAATGTCCATTATGTTATTTTTAAAAAGAACAATTTTACATAAAACTACAGAAGTAATCTTAACAGAATAAAATTACTTTGTATTAATTAATATGGAAAGCAATGTTAATATATGTGAGTATTTTGTTCTATCAAATACATAATGTATGCAGGTGTACTGTTCTCATCCATATACACAGAGTGGATTCAAGGAATTAGAGTCAGTCAAACAGTCCCAGTAATGGCAGAAACTATTCCAAAACGAGAAAGATCGATCAATAGTGGTCATATCCAATAGTCAGGTGGATAAAAGAGCCAAATCAGCATCACTGGTCATGTACAGAATAATTATGTTCCAAGGTGATAGATTAGCCAAAAACACTCAAAAGGTAATGTTTTTATGCAGGCTTCATCCCTTGTGTCCTGGGAGATGAAACTTTGATGGCCTTACAAATTAAAATAAGTTGTTAATACATATTAAATATAATTTTCCAGTAATGCTTGAAAAGGAGGTCAAATTATATCAATTTCAGGATGCTGTATATAACATTGTCCAAAGGGAACTTAATGAATATACCATTTGGAGGAAAAGACCAAGTTTCAAACAACTAAAGCCAATATAAAAAGGTATACAGTAAGCTTTAAAAGCCCATTGACATAACAGGTTTATTTCTAACAAAATGGGCCCAGCCCAGAGCATGTCATCTCGAGTTGGGAAATTGCAACCAGAATCCAATAGCTAATAACTCAATTGTTCAACAAAAAAGCAGTTGTTGATAATTCAGAACCTGTAACCTGGGAAAGTTCAAGATGGGAGTCTAATCTAGGGAGGAAGATATAATAATAATACTATGTTCTAAATAAAGCAGTAAACTTAAACTCACAGAATCAATACCTCTGTAATTCATTTAGTAATAAGTATAAAAATAAGTCATAATAACTGGTAATTCTTGTGTATTTTTCCTGATTTTAAGGTACATGAAGCTCTTTTTAAAATATGATATATAAGCATTTAATTTTAGCTAAATATTTAGAAGAACCTGAGTAAGTATTTTTTTATTAAATTTATTGGGGTGACTGGTTAATAAAATTATATAGGTTTCAAGTGTACAATTCAATAATATGTCATACGTATATTGCATTGTGTGTTTATAATCAATGTTTTTTAATTTGAGAAATTTATGTTTTGATATGTTAGTTTCATAAATAATGTCTGAGTTTAGAGATGTGTTGTCCAATGTGGTATCCACTAGCTACATGTGCTATTTAAATTTAAATGAATTAAAATGAAATACAATTAAACATTCAGTTCCTCGATCTCACTAGCCATGTTTAAATTAGGGCTGATGCCCGCCATATCCAATAGCACAGATATAGAAGCTGTATTAGCTTACTTTTAGGTATATTAGGATATAGACTAACCAGCTAAGTTTATAAGACTCAAAAAGGCAATAGCTCAACTCGGTCAGTCAACAGAAGTTCCTTTCTTTCTCATCTAACAGCCTAGAATTGACGAATCGTCCCAGTATAAGATTGGTAAGCAGAAAAGCAAGTTCAGCCCCATGAAGTCTCCAAGTACTTAGGTCCTTCTTTTTTGTTTTGCTGTCACTTAGGGTGCTACCCTATTCTGCATGATTGGAAATAGCTCTGCAATATCTTATCTGCATATTCCAGACTGTCAGATGAGGAAGAAGAGAAAATGAAAGGTAAGAAATTTCCTTTACAGAGAATGAATATGGGACATATCAGTTCCACTCATATTTTTGTGGCTGAAATATGATTGCAGTTCACATCTGATTCTCAGGGAGGCTGGGAAGGGTGGTCAAATTATGTGGCTATGTGCCCAGCTACAAGTTGGGCTGGGGAATGTTATTTCCAAAAAGAACAGGAGAATGTTTACTGGAGAACAATTAGCACTCTGCCACAGAGGAATACTGTTTGATGCATTTATTTTTAAAAGTGGAGCTTAGACCACATTTAAACAGTGGGAGATGTTCTTCTCCTTTAATAGTCCTTGGAAAGTAAAACTCCTATCAATGTACCTTCCTTGGTTATATAAATTCTACTGTTAAAACATTTTGTCCTGCTTGAAGCAGTATAAACCAGTAATAGAAAATATAGTTTCATTTAGAAACTCACTAAGAAGAAAATTTTGCTTTCTTGGCTATTTTAAAAGAAATATCCTCATCCATTTTAATTTACTTAACTTCTTAATAGGGGAAAAAAACTCTTTAAGGGATAGTGCTACCCATAAAATCTGTAAAATAATGTACTCAGGTCAACGTTGCATAATTATGAGGTCATAGAACACCTCAGCCAAAAACAATAAAGTATATAATAAATTTAACAGTACTACAGGCATGTTTTACAGATAAAACTTAAATTACAAAGTAAATATTTCATTTAATATTTAAATTTATGCAGTAGGAACTAAAAAGGATATTATGATTTCATGTACATGTGGAATCTAAAGAACAAAATAAACAACAACAAAAATGGAAACAAACTCATAGATGCAGAGAATAGTTTGAGGGCTACTAGATGGGAGGGAGCGGTGAAAAAAGACAAAGGGATTAAGAAGTACAAATGAATAGTTACAAAATAGTCGTGGAGATATAAAGTATAGCATAAGAAAAATAGTTGACAGTGTTGTAATAAATATCTAAAAGGGAAGAGGAGTACTAGATATAGTGGGATGATCACTTTGTGAGTTATACAGATCTCTAATTACTATGCTGTACAACTGAAACTAATATATTATTGTATGCCCACTATAATTTTTAAAACTCATTGAATTGTACATTGTAAATATCAGTAACTAATTGTCCATTAGATTACAATAAAGCTGTAAAAAATATTGTGAAAAAAGGATATTATTAAAATATACTACAATTTTTTTAATAAAAATATATACCATTAAGCTTTAAGCCTAATTATTTTAATCTGCCAATGGGTTATTATATAAGATTATATACTTATCTTCAACTGTACAAAATCATTTCTTAAAAATCACATACATTGTACATTAAATACTTAAATTTAATATTTTTTAGACAACAGAAATTAGTAAAAGGACAATAAAAATTACAATATAATAATTATCATTTCATAATTGTACCCAGAAATTCAAAAATGTGCTTTATAATTGCTGACAATAATCTCTTCTGATATGCTTTTGTTCAGATGAAAATGTATGAAGAATTTTATTTATTTGTATGTGTTCTTTTTAAGATAAAAATAAATTTCAACTGTTGGCTGAAAACATTTCAAAAATCAAAACTGATAATTTTGCCTTAATAATAAAATTCCTATGTGTACTAATTCATATGTGGAGTTATATTATATACATTAGGGATCGATTGTACTGGCAAATCAATGTTCATGTTAGTCGATAGTGTCTATAAGCAATTGTGTACATTTTATTATGTGTTAAATTGACCTTAAATAATATGTCAGATGCACTATTTTCAAAGAAAATGAGTTCTAATTTCTTCAGTCATTGAAGTTAAGTAGGCAGTTAGTGAACTCACTTTCAATAGCAATCAAAATATTTTCCCTTCCTAGTACCACTTATTGACATCTAAGAGGGTATGAGGATAGCATCTTCTTAACCAGTTTCCCTCATCATCTATTATTAGTTTTCAAACATCTAGCCCATATAGCCCACTCACATGGACATCTCTACTCTGTTAGAATCAACCCTAACAATTTCCATCTCATTCAAGAAATAACATAAAGCAAGAGAGAGTGATATTTTATAATGATTATCTACAGCTTATTTAAAAAAAATAAAATGCTTTACCTCTTTTTCCATAATATGAGGCATCAGATATCATGAAAAAGCCTCATAGTACAGAATATTTTTTAAAGCTGGGTTCAGTAGGTGGAGAAGAGCAGAAAGAAACTTAATGGATTTCATTAACCAATGCCACCATAATAAAAAAGAAAAGAAAAGAAACCTCTGTAACTGCATAGAAGAACTGACAAGAAATTGAGAGCAATCCTCAGAGGCCAAAAATGACAACAAGCAGAATCCAGAGAAGGAACAAAATGCTGATGTTGGTATCTGTCATGGGAATGTCTGCTGATCTTTAGAAGTCTACAGCTTCATGCCTACCAGGGTTTGTGACTAAAGAACAGGGATAAACCCAGGGACTATATCAAGTGAGAAATTGGATCAGAGACTCTCACAAAAATAAATAAATAAATAAATACATTAATTAATTAAGTAAGTAAGTAAGTAATAAATAATCCCTGAGAGCTGACACCTCAGTGAGAATAAACTGAATTTTTTTAAATACTCCATACTACACTAGGAAAAAATAAATATTTGCTTATTTCATTTCCATTAGCTCTGGGCTAAAGTGGAATGATCATTTCTTCCGAAAATTCTTAACCAGAAGCCTAATCCCAGTTGGAGTTGAAATCATATTACTTGCTTCTGCAGCTCCACATAAGCCTTAGCCAATAATTTAAAGTGGTCATAAATTAGTACTATGCCTTGGCACCAAGCAAAGGTATACTCAGGTGCTCTGGAAGAAAACACCTTAAAACCAAACTTGAAAGAATTACCATAGACAAACTTCCAAGGAACACACAGGCACAATTAAGAAAATCAAAAACATATGAGGAACCACTCCACTATGAGGAAAAATCAGTAGAAATAACAAACGACAAGCTCAGATCCACTTATATGTTAGAATAATCAGGTAAAGAATTTAAATAAATGTTTACTCTATTTTTAAAAACTGACGTAGAATATATATGTAGAAGAGACTTTAATTTTTTTAAAAAACTTCTAGAAATCAATAAAAAAAGACAATCTACTTTTTAAAAAATAGATAAGACTTGAACAGGCACAAGAAAAAAGGAGGAGGAGGAGGAGGAAGAGGAGGAGAAGGAGGCGGGGAGGGTAAGGGAATAGGGACGAAAAGAACATAAATGGCCAATTAACACATCAAAAAGTGTTCAGTATTACTAATACTCAGGTAAGTAAAAAGTAAAATCAGGGTAAGACTCCATCATCCACCGAAATACGTTGGCAAATATTCAGAAATCCAACAATGTCAAATTTGATGAGCATGTAGAGCAAACAGGATCTCATAATCTTATATAAAACTGGTGAAAGAACAAATTGATACATACACTGGAAAAGTCTGGTATTTTCCATTAGAATGAAAAATGTTCTCGATGCTATGTTCCAACTATTTCACTAATGTATAAATACACAAGAGGAATTCATACTTATATATACTTGTACACTACACAAGAATGGTTATAATAGCATTATTCATAATACCAAAAAACACCTGGAAACTATCTAAATGTCCATCTGTTGATGACAAACTACAACATATGCAAAAACAGATGAATCACGTGATATAAGCAAAAAATATATACATATAGTATACATAAAATCTAAAACAGGCAAAACTAAACTATATTATTCAGGGATGCATTTGTAAGTGGAAAACTATAAAGCATAGTAAGAAAATGTTTTATCAAAAGTCAGGGTAGTGGTTCCTTTTGGGGTGGGAAGATTATGGTGAGGAAAGGCAAACAGTATGCATTGGAGTGCTAATAATAGTCTTAACCAGAGTGGTGGTTATATGGAAGAATTTTGTCATTATTTATTAAGCTGCACATATAACATTATATTGCTAATATATTTAGATGGTAATTCAAATTTATAAGTTAATATAGTAATAGGAATTTAAAACTTAGTGGTTTGGCAAAGGTCATTATTATTCTATGATTATTCTATGTCTCCCTCTACATTTTACAGTCTCCTTTGAAATTAGTTTGTGGCCAATGTGATTATTTCTGGCTAATGGGCTATAAGCAGAAGTCATATGTGCCCTTTCTGGTCTAAAGCACTTAAAAACAGGCATAAGTTCTCCATACTCTCTCTTCTGCTGTGAAAGGTCTTGAATCCCCACGTTGAAATAGTGAAGCCACAAAATATAAGCAAACTGAACTCCTGGATTCCAACTTGGAAGGCAGTTGTTCTGAAGAATTTCTCAGTGCATAAATGAGAAATAAAGTTCATGTTTAATGCCACTAAGAGTTTAGAATTTAAACATTTCTGCAGCATAGCTTAGCCTAGCTTAGCCTAAGTGACCATTACAAATGAGTTAAGAGCAAATCAGATAAAAATAAATAGAACTAAAAATATTAAACTATATTCTCTTCAGAATTTTTTTAGAGTAATATGAAGTAGAGGTAAAGAGACATGGAGAACAAAATGAGAAGGTCTAGTATATGTCTAATTACAACTTCAGAAGAAAATTTTCCACAGAGAATAGGGGGATAAATAAAATTCATAGAAACATTGGCTCTGGATCTTTTAGAATGGTTTAAAGAGAGCATTCCTCAAATTCAGGAAACCCCATAATTCCAAGATAAAAAGAAATCCACACCTAGACATGTCATATGGGGCTGTAGAATATCAAAGAAAAAGAAAGAATAAAAGGTAGCCAAAATTAAAGTCACACTACCTATAAAGTCATATTACCTATAAAGGAACAACAACTTAGTCTGTCAGCTGACTTCTACAAGCCACGATAACATCTACGAGACAGCAGAATAAAAAAAAAAAAATACCAAGAAAAACTATTGCCAAAGAAAAATTCTACACCCAGTGAAACTATCTTTAAGAACAAGGATAGAACAAAGAAATTTCAGACCTTCAAAAACAGAGAATTTACTGCCAAAAGATTGGTGGGGGAGTAATCTTTTGAAGCACATCTCACCTAGTTTAACAGAGATATATCCAAAATATATAAAGAATTCACACAACTCCATAGCAAAAGAACAAATAATCCAATTAAAACTAGGCAAAAGAACTGAATAGACCTTTCTCCAAATAAGATATATAAATGGCCAAGAGGTACATGAAAAGGTGTTGAACATCACTAATCATTAGGGAAATGAAAATCAAAACCACAACAAGATATCACCTCACATGGTAGAATGTCTATCATCAGTAAGATAAGAGATAACAAATGCTGGAGAGGATGTGGAGAAAGGAGAACCCTTGTGCACTGTTGGTAGGATTGTAAATTGGTACAGACACAATAGAGAACAGGATGGAGGTTCCTCAGAAAATTATAAATAGAACTATGATATGATCCAGCAATTCCACTTCTGGGAATATACATAAAAGAAAGGAAAACATTAACTCAAAAAGATGTCTGCATCCCCACATTCATAGCAGCATTAGTTACAACAACCAAGACATGGCTAGAACCTAAATGTCCATAAACAGATGAATGTATAAAGAAGTTGTCAGATATTATAAATATTTGTATATACATACACATACATATACACAATGCAATATTATTCAGCCATAAAAAAAAAAAAAGGAAATCCTGCCATTTGCAACAACATGATGGACTTGAGAGCATTATACAAAGTGAAATAAATAAGAATGAGAAGAGAAATACCATGTGATCTAATTTATATGTGAAATCTAAAAATAAAAACAAAAACAAAAAAAACACCCAAATTCATAGATACAGAAAACAGTTTGATGGTTGCCAAAGGTGGGGGGTGGGCAGCAGGCAAAAAAAAAAAAGGTAAAGGTGGTCAAAAGATACAAACTCCCAGTGATAAAATGAATAAGTAACAGGGATGTGATGGACAGCATAGTAACTATAGTTAAGAACACTGTACTGTAGATTTGAAACTTGCTAAGAGAATAGATCATAAAAGTTACCATACACACACAAAAAAATGGGAACTATATATGATGATGGATGTTAACTAGATTAATGTGGTGATCATTTTGCAATATATGCATATATCAAATCATTATGCTTTATATCTGAAATTAATATAATATTATGTGTCAATTATACTTCAATAAAATAATTAGTTAGTGGAATGCAACATTTTCAGCAAAGCACAGTCAGCACTGGCCTGGGGACACTCACCACTACTGTGGCACAGCTCCGCCATCACTGAAGGTGGGAACTCCAGCTTCTTCTGTTCTCCATGTAGCACCAAGTCATTGAACAGCAGTATCTGGTTCCAGGTGGGGGAGAGGGTCTGGGAAATGACCTGGAAGGGGAACCAAATGAATGAATGAATGATAAAATTCTAAACCCTCTCCTATCACTGCAAATGCTCTTTACCCTTCTCTATTTTTTTTTCTTTTCACTTAGAACTTATCACCTTGTAAAATATTGTAGAATTTATTTATTTTATCTACTGTTTATTATCTCCCCCACCAAAATGTAACCTTCATGAATGCCTTAGTTCGTTTCAAGCAGATCCTGAAATACAGATATGAAGGTAAGTAGTCCATCTGAAAGGCAATATCAGAAAGCATAGTGAGGGTTTGGGAAGTGAGACAGGAAAGGAAAGAAGGTTAATATAGTGTGCAATACTGTGCAGATTACCACTAAAAAACAAAAACAAAAACAAAAACAGGTTCCATCCCACTGGGGTCCCTTGGAAAAACTAGGTGAGATGTGCTTCAGAATTATTTCATACTCCACTGCTTGAGGATCACTCATGGGCACTAAGTCCGCAGCATTTCTAGACTACCCACACGGCCAAGCTTGCTTCCATGGCTGGAGAACATCAGGCCAAGATGCAGGAAGACATTAGCATATATGGAACTGTCTGCAAGAGACCTCAAAGATAAGCCAAAGAGATATGATGGGCATGCACCAGCCTCCTTGCTGCTATGAAGATCTTTGAGTCTGCGTGTTTGGTTTTTGTTTGGTTGGTTGTTTTTAATTTATGTTTTATTTGAGTAGAGTTGGCATATGATATATTAGTTATATTAGTTTCTGGCATACAATATAGTGGTTTGACATTTTTATACCTTACAATATGATCATCCCCACTGATTCTAGTAATAATCTGCTCCAAGCATTTTTAAATGTTTTAGAAGCAACATATTCTTGCCAAAATATCTTCTATGGTCCCCATTTCTCCCCTGCTTAATTGATTCCATTGCTCATTCCCCTGAGATGACCAGATGCTGGGAATGCGTTGTTAATTCTCTGTCCCCTGCACCAACTCTTTCATCCTGAGTCTCCTCCTGTATTCTCCCTTCCTCTGCCACATAATAACCAAGTATCATCGCCAAGCAAATCACCCAAATCTTCACAGGTCAAATTTCAGCTGACAATTCTTTCAAGGTACCCGCAAGCCAGAAACAACAGGAGAGCCACAAAGAAGCAAAAGGAGAGGCCCTACTTTATTCTGAAATAAGAATAAGCCCTAGCCTTGTCAACAGTAACTCAGGTAGTCCAGAAACTCCTCATGACTTTCAAAAGAGAGCATTCATTCTAATCTCTTTTCCTTTTTGCCAGCATTAGGAGCTTTTATTCTGTGCTGTGGGCTAGCAAAGTTAATAGTATCTCCTTTACTAAAGACTGGGTTAATCTTTGAACCATCTGTACCAAGTAAGCTTGTGAAAATTATGCTTAAACTTATTAGTAAAACTTTTTATTTAAAATATTAATAAATGATTAACAGAAGATTAACTCACAGATGGGTATTAGCTTATCTTGTCAACCCTGTTAAATAACAGATTTGTGTTTACTGCATTGAAAATCACTAAGTAAATTCATAAGCATTTATAACTGCTTGCTTTCTTAGAAAAATAGTACCTTCAGATGAATTAAACTAGAAATAGAAGTAAACGTGAATTCTCCTTATGTCAAGCGAAAACAGACAGGGCTCTAAATTACTGTGATATTTGTGCAGCAAGAGGGCAGCACACTGGATAATTTGTTAGTATCTCCTATGAAGATGAAATTCACTAGTGACATTTGGGAAGACAGTTACCATTTAAAATACTTTGAATGTTTAATCTGAAGAAATGTAAAGAAAAATTGCAGCTATCTTATTAGTGGGTTGTTTTCATTTAAATAATATAGTATAATACGGAACCCAGTCTAATTTTTAAATTCTCTCTTCAATATTCAGGCCCACAAAGGACAGGTGTGACTTACATTGTAAGATATAATCATTGCAAATGGATTGAAATGGTCCAGTTTTGAACAGCATCTTACACAGAAACCTACCACGTCAGAAGGGAATATGTTCTAGGGCTTCTCACAGAAAGAATAGGTCTGTAATATTTGTTGCTGACATAAAATGCTTTAGACAATCATACTTTCCTTCAAACACTCTGTGTTCTAATGCTCTTTCAGTATTTTTGATTATGTTGGGGATCAAATCACAGCATCATTTAATTTCACTTTTATCAAAGAAGGTATAATTTCAGTTGAATTAGTATGAGGAATACGCAGTGGTAACTAAGAGCAGAGATAGTAGAACCCACACAAGGGCATGTAGAAAATTTTATGCCCTCAAAATTTAAGACTGTTTTCATGAGAGAGAGAGAGAGAGAGAGAGAGAGAGAGAGAGAGAGAGAAAGAATTTTTAAGCACATGGGATCAATTCATTCATCTATTTAATAATAAAGATCTGTTGAGTGTTTAAGTACTATTCTAGGCACTTAGGATACTTTGGTGAACCAAAGATTCCTGCCTTCGTGTAGCTTACGTTCTAGCTGAGGAAAACAAATAATAAATAATAAACATAGCAAATAATAAATAATAAACATAGCAAATAATTAAACCACATAGAATAAAATGTAATAAGGTGCTCTGTGCCTATGGGATGGGGGAGAGGTAGAATAGGGTGAGGGAGATTAAAACTGTCAGATTTGGGTAGGGATAAGAATGGTGGTCAGAGTAAAGTCCACTGAGAAGGTGATGTTAAAGAGTTCAGCAAAGTTTCAATCCTTAGTAGTAGATCATTCACTGAATAGCCAAAAAGAGCTGAAAATTTTAAGATAGGTGTTTTGACATAAGAGTTGTACCTATAAATATGTACCTATGTTGATTTATTTTCTCTCGATAGAAACAAAGCTTTTGCTGTAAGCATTTGATTTTACAGCTCTTTTAGGGGTTATATTTTTAATCTTTCATTAACAGTTATTTGTTACATCATAGATTGACTGGAAAATATGACATTTTAGTATCAGTTATTAACGTTTGATCCTTAGAAAATGTGCCACACAGAAGTAGGTGATATATATATATTTGACCTACACACTGAACCAGCACTGTGCGCCATGCTAGATATTGTGGATATAGCAATTTCAAATATACAATCAATGACCCCGAAGAATTTGCATTCCAGTACTATTAATTGCTGAAACTTATTAATGTTCTACATGTGTTACTGCACCAGGTACCAATCTAAGTGGTTTCTACATATTAACTCACCTAGTCTTCATGACAAGATTATGAGGCATATCTTTTCTTTACTTAGGTGACGAAACTGAGGCCCAGAGTAGTTCAGTGACTTGCTTAAAGTAACAAAGCTGGTTAGCTGAAAAGCCAAGATATGAACCCAGGCAGTGTGACAGTAGAGCTGACTCTCAACAACTCCTCTAAGAGAATATAGATCAGTAAACAGATATCTCAATAAGACAACAGAAAAAGATTTGCAGATGACACTTAGATCTGCCTAAAATGGAGCGAGTATCAGCATCCACTTTTGAATTCTTGTGCCACTTTTCAGTGGAAGCCTGAATCTCGGCATTTATTTAGCACTGGTTCTGCAGCAAAGGTGGTAAAAGATGGGAAGACCTTCAAGCAACCTCAAGCAAAAGTTGGGAGCGTGGTTTACATGTCATCAAGAGCTAAAAGAGTCCTCTCTGCCGCCATCCAACCAGGCATGACTCACACAAGCCAGAACCAAGTCGATTCTAGTGCTCTCCATTCTACCACAGGCAAATCCCCCCTCCCCCCTCAACCCCCAGAAATAGCTCCCTGCCATGGACTATATTTAAGTTATGAAATTACGTTCAGCAGAGTCATGTGACATTTGCTTTCTTTGCACATTTGCATGATTTTTATTTGCCTTTTTACAAGTATTTTCAATTAAAATTCTCCTGAGCATGAGTACTTTATATATTCTATTTCTTAACTATCTCATATAAAGTTAAGAAATTTCCCCCAGTAATATTGTTTCAATATTTTTAACGAGACCTAGTAAAGCGGCTATAAAGTTCAAACAGCTTTAGAGAGGGGGAAAAAGCATTAGAATTTGTGATCTAAGATTAACAAATAAACACTATTTGATCTACTTACGAGTAACAAATTAGTACTTTTTTATAATGGCAGGCACAGCATGATTAAAGATTATTAAGCTTTAGATAAGGAATTTGTAAAAATAATAAAACAATGTATTAAAGTTGACATTATCCTGTTTTGTTTTGTTTTTTAGTCTGCTTTTTAAAAACTGTCTTACTTGGTTGCTGCTCAATAAAAGAAAATTTCATATGAGGACAGATTCCAAGGTGCCACATTTGTCATAAATATTTGTGTTATTTAACATTTGTCATAGATCAATATGAAATAAAACTATAAGCAATGTTTTAAAAATAAATTCCATAGACCCTTTTTGAGTATATTACTTATATTTTCATGGTAATATCCAGTGTACATAAGAGTTAGCTTCCTGACAACCTAAACTACCCAGGATGTATCAAATTCAGTAAGGAAGGCTGTCACAAGGTCCGTGTACTTTGCTCCATAGGTGACATATGTCCCCCAAGCAAATTTCTTGGTGGACAAAACAAGAAAGTGTCTCAAGGAAGCAAAAACAACTAAATAGAAAGAATGATAAAATAAACTTTAAAAGGCTGGTAGTGTAGAATCATATTGGATAGGCACCAAAAACCCTTATATTTCTTAAGGACCTCACAATACAATAATCGACATTCATAATAATACACCTTAACCACCAAGAAGTGGTTAAATTGTACTCATTTTTTCACTATCTACCAAGGAAAGAGGTTTTATGATCTCTATTGAATGGCTGGAAGTTTTAAAAACCGGGTGGTTTCAGTGTCAATGTGACTAAACTCATATGGATCATTTCCCCTAAAATACGACATAAACAAGATGAAGCTTTTTATAATACCAGGGTAACTGATGAAGATAATTATTAGGAACACAACGATGTGGGTTCTAGTTTCTGCCATTTACTTTTGGCAGATATAATAACCTCCCAGAGTCCTTTACTTGTCATCTGCAAGAATTTGCTAACATCTGTTTTCCCTGCCAAACAAGATGTTTGTAAGGATTAAAGAGATTTTCATATGTGAACGCTGTCAAAAGTAGAAGGAGCTTCCTCAATACAGGAAAATATTATCACTGAGTAAATTGTAATGAATAATTTATCTTCAATATGTCCATTAGGTCAATCTAGTGACATCTTCCATTATAAAAATGATAATATCTCGTTTTTATTTGAAGGCCATATGGCTAGTAGCAGTGTAATTAGGTAACACTGATCTAGCCAATCGTGACACAACACAAAAAATCTGGCTTCAGCATTGCCCTTACATTTATAGAATTTACTAAAAGTTCTTTGCTCTATATTTGAATTTGGACAAATTAAACCATTGTCCTTTGTTGTAACAAACCCAAAGTGAATTAATTACCAACTTTCCATCATTGGATACCAGCAGCTATGAGACAATCCATCTGCTTTAGCATTTTAAAATGAAATTTTTTTAAATGAAAGGAACTCCTCCCCCAACCTCGGTTCCCTTTCCTCAAATTTCTTCAACTTTAATCTCTATCCCTTTTTGACAACATATCTCAGATTAAATGTGCCCAAACTGCTAATCATTCCTACTCCAAATTCCTCCTGAGAAGGTACTGGAAATGCAGAATGGAAACCAGATACAGAGCAGCTAGCAGAAAGGAGTGACGGGTTCTGTGGGGAGGCCATGACACAGAGGGAACTTGAGGGAACTTAAACCCAGACCTCATGTCAGCACTCTGAAGAGATCTTTGAGGACAGAGAGGATGAGGGCAGGTTTAAGAAGCAACATGCTTGTATCAGTTCTCTATTGTTGACATAAATTAACACAAACGTAGTGGCTTAAAAACACACACATTTATAATCTTACAGTTCTGTAAATTAACAAGCCGGACACAGATCTCACTAGGCTAAGATCAAGCTGACATATTTCTTTTTGTAAACTCTAAGATCCATTTTAACGTCTTCTCCAGCTTGTGGAGGCCACCCACATCCTTTGATTTATGGCCCATTCTTCCATCTTTAAAGCCAACAATGGCAGGCCAAGTATTTCCCACATCACAGCACTCTGACCTCTATGCCTCTCTCTTCCATGTTTAAGGACTCTTGTGATGAGATTGGGTTCACCCAGATAATCCAGGATAATCTCCCCCACCTCAACTTTAATCACATCTTCAAAGTCCCTTTTGCCATGCAACAGCACATATTCACAGGCTCCAATGACTAGGAGTTGGACATCTTCATCTACCACGATGCTACAGGTAAGAAGAGGCGACTTGACAAGAAGTTATCATTGTTTTCTTCTGCTGTTGCTCCCCTCAACCAGCTTTAAACAGAGCAGTTGAAGAGCTTAAAACATTGATCATATTATGTCTCTCCCTTGCTCAGACTCTTCCTATGGCTTCTTGCCCTTACAGGCAAAACTCACACTCTTTATCACAGCCTACAAGGGTCTGCATAATTTAGCCCAGTGTATTCTTGTACTGGTACCCATAGTTAGAAATTCACTTTTAATCATAACCTAGCATGTACCACAAGCATGTATATATGTCTAGATCTACAAACCAATATTTATTCTTACTATATACTATGCACTCTGATATTTTCAATTTTGATCCATTCTTTCGTTTATTTTTAATGCTGCATTCAACCCATTAATGAACTGTGTCTCTTGGTTTGGAAACACTAATCTGGCCCTGCCTTTCTCTTGAACTCCAACTCCTAGAATTGTATCACTCTCTCAGAACTAGACACAAAGACCTCCTACCTCAGGAGAACCTCTGATGAAAATGTTTTCCTTGCAACTTCCTTTTTTTTTTTTCATTCATCATCACTATGTCATTTATTACTTCAGTTTCTTGCAAATCTTAAACTAATTAGAATATATTTTTTAAATTCTTTTACAATTTTTTTAATTAAATTTATTGGGGTGACCCTAGTTAATAAGATTACATTGGTTTCAAGAGTACAATTCAATAATACATTACCAGCAAATTGCATTGTGTGTTTACCACCCACCCAAAGTCACCATATATTGGAACCCCTTTAAATTTATTTACCTGCCTCTCCCCCACCTCTGCAACTTCTCAGGGCCTGCTCCCCCGCCTCACCTGGTGTTTGCTCGATGTTCCTTTCTCAGAGTCCTCTCCTGATCACCCCGTCTGTAGTAACGTCTCTCCCCACACGCAGCATCGCTTTCGACCCATTACCTTGCTTTAGTTTTTCTTCGCAACACTTATTACTACTTTGCATATTATTTCTTTGTTTTTCTTTCCCATTAGAATGAAAGGTCTGTTTAGAACTGTTTTGTTTAGTGATTTAATCTTAGTGCTTGAACAGGGTCTCCTAATACACAGGAAAAGCTCAAGAATTAGTTATAGAATTAAATAAGGGAGGTAGATGGAGTAAAGGGGGTCAAATTATGTGGTGGCAGAAAGAAATCTAACTATGGGCAGTGAACACATAATGCAATATAGATATGCCTTACTGTTAAATTGTACACCTGACACTTACTGGATTTTGTTAACCAATGTCACTTTAATAAAAATTAATTTAAAAAAAAGAAAAAGAAATAAAATGAATAAATGAATAATAGGTTGGTAGAATTATATGGGTTATATGGGTTATTAAAAGAAAATACTAGTATTATTACATTATATTTATATAATTAATTATAAACATTTGTAATTATCATTTATCGATAATTACCAGACACTGTGCAAGTCATCTTAAATAAGTTATTTCTAGCTGTCTCAACAGCTCTATGAGGTAGTTATTTTTACAAATGTGGAAATTGAAGCTCAGAGAGTTTAAGTTACTGGTCCAGGGTTAATATGATCTGTGGAAACCACCAATTTTTTTAATATATAATATTTGTTGTCAGGCATTGTTCTAAGCAGTTTATGTGGGGGGCTCTGTTATTATTCCCTTTTTACAGACTGGGAAATTCAAACATAGGACTTGCTCAAAGTCAAACAGCTAGTAAATGGTGGCACCAGAAATCCAACTCAGGCAGTCTGAGACCAGAGCTCACACTCTTGCTGCTTAAAGGTCCAAGCAGCAGCAGCAGCAGCAGCAGCAGCAGCATCACCTTAAAGCTCACTAGAAATGCAGAATTTCATGCCCCATCCCAGGTCTGCATTCCAGTAAGAGCCCCAAGTAACTCATATACACGGTTGAAAAGCTCTGCTCTAAACCATACTGCCTCTCAGGCAGGCAAGCAGAGACGAACAGAAATAACTTTATGACAGTAGGACTATGACATAAATAATATTTTAACTTGAAGTATTACATTTAATACTTCTAGTTAACAGAAGTATAATCTGAAATAAAACTAAATTGCTGAACTTTAGATAATGACTATTCTGCCCTAAATATTACATTCCACTGGATAAGAAAAAAGATTATAAAGTATATTAAGAAATTGAAACTAATATTTTTGCTTATTTTTAACCTCATGTCTCAGCTTTAGATCATATTAACTGACTCTCTGCTGTGAAAGATGAAAAGTCAAAACTGCTCCCTTCTTCCCTCCTTCCTCCTCTTTTCCCCACCTCCGCATTTACCTTGGCATTTTACTATTTTCTTCACAAAGATGTCTAATGTTTCCATTCTATTGCACCACCAAAATCCCCTATTTTTTTAGTCTTCATTCAGTATTACTTTGGGTTCAATGATGCCGTGTATGCCTTTACCACATCTCCATTTCTGAGCACAATATTTTAACTCAACCTTTGATTGGCTGGGTTTCAGTTTGTTTTGCTTTGGTTTTTGTCCAGTAGTGTTTTTTAAAAGAAATCACAGGTATCATATTCCATAAATTCTCTCATCTTTAAGAATGTTTACCTGCTGCCTTTCTAAACAAATGAACACTTGGCCAATTATATTACTTGGGGGTCATACATTTCTTATGAATTCTGTAGACACTGCCCCTTTGTCTCTAAAAGTTTCTTCCCACTCTCTTTATACTTGTTATTTTTGTGTGTGTGAAAAGAACAGTTAGCATTGGATCTACCCTTTAGCAAAATTTTAAGTGTGCAATACAGTATTGTTATCTTACTTTAAAGTTTCATGTGCACCACCTTATTTTATTCTCCTATCCGGGGACATAGTGAAAATCTCCTAGAAAATTTCTTATACTACTCTTGGCACAAATTATGTTATTTGAAAATTTATTATTAAAATAATTTGAATTTTTTTCTATAAAGGTTCCAGGAAGTACAAGGATTTCTGGGCAACATATAACATTAATGATAATCATGTAACATTTGTTACATGATTTATAGTTTACAAAATGTTTTTAGAAACAAGAGATAGAGCTATTCTCTCTTCTGGGAAAGCTTGAAGAAACCTAACATCAACTCCTTAGAGAGGTGACATGTGGCTTCCTCTATCTGTGGCCTCCCAGTGGAATCGCCTGACAAATGACTAAGTCAGCTACACCTCCTTTCTTGAATTTCTCATATGGGTTAGCCATTCCATCTCTTCTTTTTAGAAGCAATTTCCTTTTATATGAATATCTCTCTATTCCAGTATGAAAGAAAATGTGAACTCTAAGTATGATGCGAACTCTCTTTCCACAACTTGTAACTTGTGTGACACTCTGCAAGTTCTTGGCCCTCAATTTCTTCACATGTAAAACTGAAAATAGAAACATCGATCTTGGGATTGGTCGGAGGGCAAATAACATAAAGATCTGTTTATTCTCACATGGATTTTATTACGCTTTTTGCCTTCCTTAGGGTCCTCGACCTTATCTGTTATTCAAAAACAGAAAAACCCTTTCATGGGATCACCCTTTTAGGTTTAGGCACATTATTTTTCAGTTTCCATATAAACAGAGTTGTTGTATTTGAGGATTTTTAAATTATCATTTTGATATCTTTTTATTAGTAGTACCTAATATTATTATAATATGGTCAGAGAACATGATCTATATGACAGACATTTCTTGGAATACATTAAGACTTATATGAGGTTAATATAAATATTGCATCTGTGCTTGGAAAAAAATATGTATTCTCTACATTCTTAAGGGTCAGGGCTATATCTCTATATTTCCATATCTTTGAATCTATCTATATGTTAGACCAAGCTTATTAAATGTATTGTTTGATTCTTCCATATCCTAAGTTTTTTTCTACTTATCTGTTTCAAGAGAAGTCTACTAAATCTCCTACTATGACTGTGGACTTTATCAATTTACTTGTATTTCTGTCAGTTTTTAGTTTATATATTTTGAAACTGTGCTACTAAGTGTGCCTAATAATATAGTGCATTTGTTGTATCACTACACTGGGATAGCCTCTGGTAAACTGTCTCTTTTTTTCCCTAATATTGTCCTATAATTAAAAATCTATTTAGTTGGAGATTAATATTGTTATACCAGGTTTCTTTTGATTACTATTTGTCTAGTATGTGCTTTCTCTATTTCTTTTCTTTTGGTCTTTCAGGTTTTAGCTATGCTTCTTCTTAATAGAAGTAAAAAAAAAAAAAAACGGAATTTTCCTTTTAATCTAAAACTTTATATCTTTTCACAGAGAAATTTAGAGTATTTCCATTCTTTATAATTATTGCTATATTTGAACTTCCTTCTTTCATTGGACTTTGCTCTCTCCACAATCTCAATTGGATCTCAAATGCGGAGTTGAGTCAATCGCATTCTTCACTTTACAGCAGATTATCACTAATTGTGCACACTCATTTTTGTTTTTTTCCCCATTTCCCTCCTTCATATATCACTCATCTCATGAGATTAGAAAACATCCTTAGCATGCCTAATGTGATTATAAGATATGTAGTTATGTTTTGAATACGTATTTTTTTCAATTTAGTAAATAGCATGACACTCTAAATCCCAATCTATTTCTTGCATTTCTTTGTTCAAGTTATATACGATTTTGTTTTTTAAGATTTGCTTTCAAACTATGCTTGGACACTATTCAAGTAAGATAAATGCATCCTGGAGAAAATGCTAGGAGGTTATCATTGGAATTTTATTCACTTCAGAGTAGGTTTCCTTGATTGCATAAAGCATACAAATATCTATACAATGTCCTCTTTGCTGAGTCAGAGAGGTGAAATGACCTAGCATTTCTTAATTCCAAGATACTATAGTCTTGGAATTAGTATCTTAATTCCAAGATACTACAGTCTTGGAATTAAGGGTTATCAATTCTAGTCTTGGCTAATCTTTTAGTTAAGTGACTAAACAAATTTCAATTCATTTTCTTTTTCATCAGCAATGCTTATCAGCCTCTCAGGATTTAAGAAATTAAGTGATGTGACTTTTGAAAGCCCT
>NW_011888847.1:6347577-6350161 GCF_000151845.1 Pteropus vampyrus | reverse complement strand
TCAAAATGCTCTTTGGAGAGTGCACGAAATGAGAGACTACATCCATTTCCAATAACTAACAGGAGAGTTTGAATCTCAACGAGCACTTGCAAAGGGCACAGTAGAAGAGAAATACTTTTGAGTGAATTACAATGTAAAAATTGCAGTATGCGAGAACTTCTGTTTGACAGTTTTTGACATAAAAATTATAAGGTATCCATGTTATTTCTCAAGGTATTCATTTTCTTCAAATTAGACATTGGTTCAAATACTCTTTTTAAATGGCATTGCTTGGAGGTATGCTGTTTCTGGAAAAGAAAAAAAAAACATTAAGGTGTAGTTTGGCATTATCATTGGCCTGCCTAATGGTTTCCATCCGCTTTATACTCCAGAATTTAATGAAAAGGATTTTAGAAAACTTTCAAATCAACATGGTGAGTGGTAGAGGAGGTGGAAGGGTGGGTAAAGGATGGGGAGGATAAATGATGCATGCTTCTGGATGTTATTTTAGCAGATTTTCCCAAAGAAATTATTTTAGCTCATTCTTAGCTTTCAAGTCATCATTTGGAAAATACATGCCGCCTTTGAATGGAACATAAAATTTCAGACTAATCTACAACTCCTCCTATTAGAACAAAATAAAAAAATCTTGATTTCTGTAAATATCATATATAGGCCACTAAGTCCAAGAGATCTTGCCCAAGGCAACTGTGATAGGCAGAATTTTAGCACCATGAACTTCGCTCCCTGGTGTTACTCCTATGAATATGCTACCAACATTGTTACATATTTACATGGCAGATATACTTAAGGTTACTAACCAGTTGACCTTAAACTAGGAAGATTGTCCCGGAGCATCCCATAAGCCTAATCTAATTACTGAACCCTTAAAAGCAAAAATCTTTCTCTGGCTGGTAGCAGAAGAAGAAGTAAAAGATTCAGAGAATGAGAAGGATTCGATGTGTCATTTTTAACTTTAGAGGAAGGAGATCATGTGTTAATTAAATAAGGGCCCTCCAATATCACCCTGATACCAAAACCTGGTAAAGATAATACAAACAAAGAAAACTACAGATCAATATCTCTCATAAATACAGATGCAAAAATCCTAAATAAGACCAAAGGAAACCAAATACAGCAACATATTAAAATGATTATACACCACAATCAAGTGGGCTTCATCCCAGGGGCACAAAGATGGTTCAACGTACGCAAACTGATTAATGTGATACACCACATAAACAAATAAAAAAATAAGAATCATATAACCATATCAATAGATGCAGAAAAAGCCTTTGACAAGATACAGCATCTATTTATGATCAAAATTGGTATAGAAGGAAAATACCTTAATATAATAAAGGCCATATATAACAAAACCTCAGCTGACATTATACTTAATGGTGAAAAACTAAAACCCTTCCCTCTAAGAGCAGGAACAAGGCAAGGCTGTCCACTACTGCCACTGTTATTCAGTATAAAGATATAAAAGGCATCCAAACAGGAAATGAAGAAGTCAAACTGTCACTATTTGCGGATGACATGATTCTCTATATAGAAAACCCTAAAGACTCCGCATCGACACTACTAGAAACAATAAGCAAATACAGTAAAGTCTCTGGATACAAAATCAATGTTCAAAAATCCAAAGCGTTCCTATACTCTAATAACGAAGTGTCAGAAAAAAGAAGTGAAAAAAATAATCCCTTTTGCAATTGCAACAAAAAAATAAAATACCTAGGAAAAAATCTAACGAAACATGTGAAGGACCTATATAAAGAAAACTATAAGACCCGTTTAAAAGATATCGAAGAAGATACAACGAAATGGAAGATATTCCATGTTCTTGGATTGGAAGAATCAACACAGTTAAAACGACCATATTACTTAAAGCATTATACAGATTTAATGCAATCCCCATCACAATCCCATCGGCATTTCTTAAAGAAATAGAAAAAAAAAATCATTAGATTTGTATGGAAGCACAAAAGACCCCGAATTGCCAAAGCCAAGAGAGAAAAAAGAATGAGGCTGGAGGCATCATTCTGCCCAACTTCAAATTATACTACAAAGCGACAGTAATCAAAACGGCAATGGTTTTGGCAGCAAAACAGACACACGGACCAGTGGAACAGAATCGAGAGTCCATATTTATATGGGCAAATAATTTTCGACAAAAAGCCAAAAATATGCAGTGGAGAAAGGAAAGCCTTTTCAATAAATGGTGCTGGGAAAACTGGAAGGCCAACTGCAAAAGAATGAAACCAGACTGTTGGGAGGAGGGAAGAGGTAGATGGGGTAAAGGAAGTCAAATTCAAGGGGTGGGGGAGGGTGAAGTGGGTAAAGGGGTTCAAATATATGATAGCTGAAGGAAACTGGACTCTGGGTGGTAATCACACAATAGAATATATAAATGTCAAATTATAATGTACACTCAAAAATTATATAATTGTATTAACCAATGTTACCCAATAAACTTTAAAAAATCTTTAAAAAAAATAAAGAAATGACAGATTTTAGGTACCTGGTACAGTGACTAGCCTATCATAGGCATTTGATAAATGGTAGTTATCATTGGTAACTATTAGGAAACACCATTTCTTCA
>NW_011888847.1:6329408-6346312 GCF_000151845.1 Pteropus vampyrus | reverse complement strand
TTGGCCGCACAATAGAACAAAGCTAATTGGCCTCTGCAGAGATCAAAACCACAACCTTGTCTTAATTTGATCATTCTGTCACAGAAGTACTTCAGGCAGACACTTTTTATCAAATGGTTATCAAGCGTTTTATTTCCCTTCACATTCTGTAGGTTGCTCATTTATTAAAAGAGCTCAGCCTTTCAAAACAAGCCACTGGATAGAAGGACAAGTGATACCTCTATAAATTATCAAATGTAAAGGCTTTCATGGAATTTTCCAGGACTTGAAATGTGGGAGGTAGGGTGTTGGAAACCTATCTCCAGAGATGTGCAGAACCAGCTCCCAGGTCCTGGTCCTCAAGAATGGGTTATCCCCATAGGCCTTGCCATGTGCTCACACTGCCACCTGCTGGCCATAGTATGCATCTCCACTTCCCCAATGGTCCACCTGGAGACCTGCACATCCTGTCAAGCAGATAGCTCACACTGTTTCACCATCTTTTCACACTTTAAGGTATCATACTCAAGCGATTTTGATTTTCTGACCCAAAACTTTTTTCAGCCTGATAACAAAGAAAGGCAGGTAAGAATCTATGCATATGCTGGTGGTGATGGAGAGGAGCTAAGAACACAAGGGAATACTGTGTGAGGGATCCAGGGAAGCAGGGGTCCCCAACCCCCGGGCTGCAGACCAGTACCAGAATGTGGCCTGTTAGGAAATGGGCTGCATACCAGGAAGTTAGTGACGGGCAAGCCAAGCTTCATCTGTATTTGCAGCCGCTCCCCAGCGCTAGCATCACTACCTCAGCTCCACCTCAGATCATCAGGCATTAGATTCTCATAGGAGCACCGGTCCCAGGTGCCAAAAAGGTTGGGGACTGCTGCAGAGGAGTAGAGCAGGGAGGAGGCCGTGTGGGCCTGTGACAGTTGCTGGGAGAACCTGCAGAACTGGTGAATCCAGTTTCAGGACTCTCAATATTTTTTGGTCACAACTGTAATGACAAAACCTCCCCAAATCCCTTTTAAATATAGTGAGGTACCTTCCTCCCTGCATATTTTCTTTTCCTATAAGCACAGCTGTGTATCTAAGGGCAGGAGGGATTTCCAGCTTAAGCACATAGTGCTATTATTTTATGAGGCCACAGGAAGAAGTCTTTCTTTTTAAAAGAATTTCAATCTTCTCTTTCGTTCAGTCACAGCATGAAAATAAATCACTATGCTTGAGCATTTTAAAAATTAAAGGCTTAGATGGCACATGCTGATCAAAAGCTGATCTTCAAATACCTATTTCCATCAGCAATTACATTTTTAAGCTATTTTTCCATTTTTCTCTTAATTACTTCACGTGGTATTATATAAATGCATCTCTCTCATTCCAAACTACATAGGATGCTAAACCCCATTCCTTCCGGGTAAATTTGGAATAGAAAGATGGGCTATAGGGCATTAGAGGTAAAAAGTCAGGAACCTATCCAGTGACCCTCCCCTCATATGTTTAAGGTTATAAATAGATTAGAATCATTCCCTGAATCTACTTTCTAAAGGAAGACACTGAAAGATTCTCGCTTGCCCAGATTTCCAGAACTTCCTGGCAATAGAAAAGGACCTGGAATTTCTCAGCCTCTGACCAGTTTTCAGATGTTCTACATTGTTCACGAAACCCCAGTACTATCTTCTGATTTCACATGCATACTTAAAACACATACAGCTTGTCATTTTCAAGGTAATCTCAGTTATTCCCATGGCCTCAAGCATGCTCGAGTGTCAATGACCTCCAGGTCTGTGTCTTCAGTTCTGAACACTCACCATGAGGTCTAGAGCTATCTATCTAACTGCCTACTAAATACTTCACCCTGGATGTCCCACAGGAACTTTAAGTTCACTGAGTCTAAACTCCAGTCTTGGTCACCCTGGTGCCATTTCCCAAACCCGCCCTTCCTTCATGTATTAATTCCAGTTAATTGCAAACCTATCCATTCAATTATGTAAACTCAAACCCCAAACATCATCCAATACTCCCAGCCTTTATATATGATAAGTGACAAAGCCCTGTAATGTTTACTACCTAATAGAACTATTTATCCTCCTCCTTCCAGCTATACTGACACTGTCTTTTTGTGTGGACTGTTAAAATGGCCTTGAAATTACCTACTTTTACCCATGCTTAATGTTCTCCCTTTCACCCTTCACATTTAAAAATACAAAACGGATCACATCCTTGACACCACGATCACAATACATAAAAGGAAAAATTGATAAATTGGACTTCGTCAAAATCAAACTTTTTGCTCTGAAAAAGATCTTGTTAAAAGTATGAAAAGACAAACTATAAACTGGAAAAAAGTACTCTCAAATCATACTGGCAAAGGATTTGTATCTAACATATATAAAAACTCTCAAAACTTAACAGAAAAACAAACAATCCAACTCAAAAATAGCCAAAAGACATACACAGACATTGCACAGAAGAGGATATACGAATGAAAAATAAGCACATGAAAAGCTGTTTAACATCATTAGCCATTAGAAAAATAAAAATTAAGACTACAATTAGGTATAACTACACCTAACAGAATGGTTAAAATAAAAAATCACATTCAAAGGAAGATGTGGAGAAACTGAATTACTAGTGAAAATGAAAAATGGTAGAGTCACTCTAAAAAATTGTTTGAGATTTCCTTTTAAAACCAAAAATGGACTTACGCCATTAAATCTAGCAATTGCACACTTAGGCATATATCTCAGAGAAATAAAAACTTATTTTCACACAGAAATTTATATATTAATATCATAGCATCTTCATTTGCAATAGTCGAAATCTACCCAATGTCCTTCAATAAGTGAATGGTTGAACAAACTGTAGCACAGACATAGCATGAAATACTACTCAGCAATAAAAAAGAATGAACTATTGATACAAGCGACAACTTGCATAAACCTCAAGGAAATTATGCTGAGTGAAAATTCAAAAAGATGTATTTTATGATTCCATTTATGTGACATTTATGAAATGACATAATTATAGAGATGAAGAACAGATTAGTGGTTGCCAGGGGTTAGGAGTGGATGGAAGAGTAGATGAAGAGGCTATAAAAGGCTAACATGAGAGAGTCTTGCAGTAACGATACAGTTAAGAATCTGCCTGTATGCTGCAAGGGAGGAGGGATCAGCACAAAGATAATGATGACTGTCCCTCTAGCCCTCACCCTGAAGCCACATGGCTTAGTCTTTCCTTGTGTGTCTCTAGTGCCTCCTGAGCTGCTTCCTCTTCGCCAGAGCCCAGGGTATTCATAGATCAGCTCATAGCAGCCCCACAGCTGAGGAGCAGCAATCTTCAGAAAGTCTTCAGTTTGAAGGTCTTGGAAAAAGAAAGAAAAAAGAAGAGCAGGTGGAGAAAAAAGGATAGAAGAAAGAAAAAAAAGATGACTTCATAAACAGTGTAGTTGCCCAGAGCTGCAGGACCTCTTATTATTTCATCCAGCATAGAAGGAACCACCTATGTACTCAGGAGTGTACCAAAATGAGTAGACAAAAAAAAAAAAAAAGTCCCAAATGAAAGAAAGAACAGAACAAAGATCCAGAAAAAGAACTAAACAAAATAAAGACAAGCGATCTACTAGATCCAGAGTTCAAAACACTGGTTAAACGGATGCTCAATGATCTCAGTGAGAACTTCAACAGAGACAAGAAACCACACTTAGTTATTACACCATTATTGACTATATCCCCACTGCTATAATTTACATCCCCATGACAGTTTTGTAACTATTAATTTGTACTTCTTAATCCTTTCCCCTTTTCACTCACCCTCCCATCTGGCAACCATAAAAATGTTGTCTGTCTCTATGAGTTTGTTTCTGATTTGTTGGTTCATTTATTTTTTGAAAAATTTTTTTAGATTTCATTAAGTATGATACATGTAAGTGAAATCATGTGGCATTTGTTTTTCTCTGATTTACTCCAGTCAGTATAATAACTTCTAGGTCCATGTTTTTGCAGTTGGCAAGATTTCATTCTTTTTTATGGCTGAATAACATTCCATTGCATCTACATACCACCTCTTCTTTATCCATTCATGTATTGATAGACACTTAGGTTGCTTCCATATCCTGGCTATTGTAAATAATGCTGCAATACATATAGATGCATATGTCTTTTTAAATTAGTGTTTTGGGTTTCTTCAGATAAAATCCTAGAAGTAGAATTACTAGATCTTTCTTTGACTCTTGTCTTAGCCTTTGTTTTAAAGTCTATTTTATCTAAGTATTGCCACCCTAGATTTTTTTTCCATTTCCATTTGCATGAAATATCTTATTCTACCCTTTTGCGTTCAGTCTGTGTGTTTCTTTCAATCTGAGGTGAGTCTCTTGCATGCAGCGTATGTAAAGATCTTCTTTTCTTCTCCATTCAGCCACCCTATGTCCTTTGATTGGAGTATTTAATCCATTTATGTTTAAAGTAGTTGTTGATAGATAATGTAGTTATTGCCATTTTATTATCCATATTTTTTATCTTTCTTTTTTTTCTTCTTTTTCTTAAAGAAGTCCCTTTAACATTTCTTGTAATACTGGTTTGGTGGTGATGAATTCCTTTAGTTTTGTCTGGGCTGCTCTTCATCTGTCCTTCGATTCTAAATGATAGCTTTGCTGGGTAGATTAATTTTGGTTGTGGGTCCTTGCTTTCCATCACTTTGAATATTTCCTGTCAATCCCTTCTGGCTTGCAAAGTTTCTGTTGAGAAATTAGCTGATAGTCTTATGGAAGCTCTCTCATAGGTAAATGCTTTGCTCTTGCTGCTTTTAAGATTCTTTGTTTTTAACCTTTGGCATTTTAATTATGATGTGTCTTAGTGCGGGCCTCTTTGGGTTCGCTTTGTTTGGGACTCTGTGCACTTCCTGGGCTTGTATGTCTATTTCCTTCATCAGGCTAGGGAAGTTTTCAGCCATTATTTCTTGAAATAGGTTTTTAATCCCTGGCTTTCTCTCTTCTCCTTCACAGGTACCCCTATGATACGAATGTTGGTATGCTTGATGTTGTCCCAGAGACCCTTTAAACTATCCTCATTTTTTTTGGATTATTTTTTCTAGTTGCTGTTCTGATTGGGTGTTTTCTGATACCTTAACTTTCAAATCACTGATTCTATTCTCTGCTTCATCTAATCTACTGTTGATTCTCTCTAATGTAGTCTTCATTTTAGTTATTATATCCTTCATTTCTGACTGGTTCTTTTTGTTTTCTATCTCCATTTTTATGTTGGATGGGTGCTAGATTTATTGGGGTGATCACCTCATAAGGTATATGAATGTCTAATCACTCTGTTGTATACTTGAAAATAATTTAATATTGTATGTCAACTGTAATTAAAAAATATTTATTTAAAAAATCTTAATTGCAATAGTGGTTATACAATGCTACACGTGTAATAAAATTGCATAGCACTACATGCGCACACACGAATGAGATTAATGAGTGCATATATTAACTGATGAAATATGAATAAACAGATTATACCAATGTGAATTTCCCAGCTTTTATATTGTACTATAGTTATGCCAGATCAGGCTGGGTAAAGAGTATACAAGACCTCTCTATGTGTTTCCTTGTATCTTCCTATGAATCTATAATTATTTCAAAATAAAGTTTTAAATAATCGATCATGTCACTTCATTGCTGAAGTTATTTGTAGCTCTCATTATTCACAGAATGAAACACATTCACCTATGCATAACATATAAGATCCTCCATTCCAACTTCATTTTCTACTAAGCATTGTAATTAATTGTAGCTTTGCTGTCTTTCATTTCCTTACTGGATGTGCTAAAACGTCCACCATTTTTTAGACAATGTTTGTCTTAACTTCTGAGGTCATAAAAAAATGTATTCATCACCCTGAAATTTCTCAAATTTGCTGGAGTTGGACATTCCAAACATATTTCACAGCCATTTAGTAAAATTTTTCATGCCTAAGCCAAATTAATCTATCAAATAACTATCTGTTCTGGATACTAGAGATTTGATGCAATTTCTCTAAAGAAAAAAGAAAGATGAGATACTGTGATAAGAGCAATAAATGAGCGAGAAGTGATGAAAAGAGTCCGCAGACCTAGAAAGTATTTGTACATTAATGATTCTGCTCATTTCACAGAGAGTGTGTTGGGTTCCTAGGGTTACCACAGACTGGGTGGCTTAAACTACCGCAATATATTGTCTCACAGTTCTGGAGGTTAAAAGTCCAAAATCAAAGTGTCAGCATGGTTGGTTCCTTTCGAGGCTTGTGAGGAACAATCTGTTTCATGCCCCTCTGCTAGCTTCTGGTGGTTTGCTGGCCATCTTTGACATTCCTTGGCTTATAGAAGCATCGCCCCAATCCTTGCCTTTATCTCCACATGAAAGTCTTCCTGTATATGTGTCTCTGTGTCCAAATATCCCCTTTTATGGAAACACCACTCATGTTGGATTAGGGGCCCTCCTGACTCCAGTATGCCCTCATCTTAAATAATTACATAAGCAATAACTCTATTTACAAATGAGGTCACATTCTGAGGTACCGGGGATTAGGATGTTAACATATGAATTTGGAGGGAAACAATTCAAACCATAATACCCACAAAACACTAGTTATCAAGAAAAACTCTGTTTCTTCTTCTATTTCAATGAATAGATAGTCTATATGTCAATCATGTATCTAGTACCACAGAATTTGATGTAGAAACTTACTGGGACTTTCTGTGAAGATCTTGCATCATCTAAGAAGACATTTAATAGCCATGTGAGTGTGCGTGACATTTATTTGATGCCTTGCCAAATATGTAGATTGAATCATTCTACAATCAAGCTTCTAATTTTATGGTAATCATAGTCCAGTGTATATAGTTGACTCACCTTATAGCAGGCTTAGAGTCATAAATTACCTATAAAAAATTTTTAATGTGAAAAAAATACTTACTGGAAACCATCGTTGGTGAATAATTTGTTTGACTTTTATAATAGCCAAATGACTTAATCCAGGCATTTCAACCAATTGCGACATGGCGTTGTGAGAATAAACACTGCCTAGAAATTGTTTAGTGGCTTTTAGAGGGGCGGAGGGGGGAATGAAACAGGCTTTCTCTAAGGAAATTCTCGGCACAATCTTCTTTCAGCTCAAACAACCCAATCCTTTCCTAAATGTTCAGTGCGGATGAGTCAATCTAACCAGTTCTTGGGAACCAAATCTGAAATTGTCTGATAACGTCTGGTACCTGATGTGCTCTGGATCTTGGCACCTCAGTCTAAACATCCAGTTTAACATCTTGCATGTATATGTGTCTATTTCCTGCTACATTTGATACAGAATTATCTGTGCTTTTTAGAAACATCCATCACCTACTCCAGGAGTTTAAATTTATATCAAGATGTTACATGAGACATCCATTCAAGGAAAAATTAGAATATGGGGAGGTTTTATGGGAAAATGTTATGTGAGACAGGGCTTGGCTGATCTACAGGGAATATAGACTTGCAGAGATCACTGGAAATGGCATTTCAAAGAGAGAAAAAAAGAATTATGTGCGTGAAGTCAGTGTGTCATAAATGGCACAGCCCAGCCATGGAGTCCAGAGGAAAGAAGCAAGCAAACATGCCCAAGGGGGATAGAAAGTGAAAAAAAAAACAATCAGAAAAGAAGAGATCACAGAGGAAAGAGCTCTAGTCCAAATCCTAAATCTTCCGAGCCACAGAAATACAGGCTGGTACCATTATCCAACAGATCCAAACTGGGGGAAGCAACTTAAATTCTTGGCACAAGATGGATCCAAGTCAGAGAGCAGGATGCTCCAACTAGGTCTGTGTAAATATACTGAGTGGGAACAGTTTGTCTTAGTGATAGAGACACCACACATTCCAGGTTATGTGGGGCAGGAAGTTTCCCTTCTCTGAGTTGGGGTTGGAGCAGGGGACCCAAGTTGCTCAAACTACCTGAGTTGGAGCCAAGGGGAACCTTGGGAAAGGATATGACAACACCAAGTATTTGTCCAAGTATTTGTCTAAGCACATGTGAAAAGCCAACAGCCATCATCATTATCGCTATCATCACTATGATCATCATCATTGTTATCACTGTCACGAATGCTTATGGAGCATTTATCAGGCACTACTTTAAGCACTTTACATAATATTAATTGATTTAAACCTCACAAAAACTCTATCAATATTTTTTCTACAGATGAGGAATCTGAGGCAAAGAGAGATGAAATAACTTTCCCAAGATCACTACCTAAAAAGTAGCAGAGCTGGGATTCAAACCGGGGAAGTCCTTCTCTACAATCTATGCGAAACCACTATAGCCCACCCTACTCTCATCGGCCAACAGAACCTTTTGCCTTGACTTTACCATTGTGTCCTCTCTCTACCTTTCTGCCCGTAATCCCTGAATTCCTGCCACCTCCCATTGCACTTACACTAACAAATAATACTCTGCACTTGGGAACAAAGCCAGATAACTTCTGCAGCCAAAGGAACAGAAGGAGGCCAGGCCAAAGGATTGTGGGCTAGACTGAGAGTCCAACTGGGTGACTAGCACAAGCCCATTTCTCCTTCCTCTTTGCTATAAATGCAGTAAAATCGCAATGAAAAAGGTAAAAAGGTCTGCAAGCAAACGGATTAATGCTTTACCTTTGTCAAACAACCGTCCTCCTTGCTGGATGCATTAGTCAGCAAAGGCTGCCATAACATAATATCTCAGTCTGGTTGGCTTAAATGACAGGAATTTATTTTTCACAGTCTAGAGGCTGGAAGTTCACAATGAAAATGCTGGCAGGCTTACTTCCTCCTGAGGCCTCTCTCCTTGGCTTGCAGATGGCCACCTTCTTACCATGTCTGCACAGTTCTTTCCTCTGTCCATGAATTCCTCTGGTATCTCTTTCCTTTTCTTATAAGGATGCCATTCCTATCAGATTAGGGCCCTACCCTTATGATCTCATTTAATCTTAATTGCCTCTTTAAAGTTTCTGTCTCCAAATACAGTTATGTTGGGGTTAGGGCTTCAACATATGAATGTTGGGGGGACACAGTTCAGTCTGTAACCCTGGAGCTAAGTCATGTGACTACAGAGCTTATAAACCCAAGACTGCTTTTCAGGCATGGCTGAAGGCTCCCCTAGACCAAGAGCCCCAGGTGAGTCTTCTCTGCCCTGAGGAACTCAGAAGCTGAGACAACCATACAAGCTCTCAAACCACAATCATAGAGCTAGTTCACAAGGAAAGTCTGGGGTCTTCTGCCACAAATCCCAATATAAGAGCTCTCCAACACTTCCCTGCATATATATGTATCATTATAGGGAAAGAACATTCTTTTATTTTCATCTAATACACACTGATTGGTATATTCCATAATATGGTACAAGAACTTGGAGAAAAAATATGGGGAAAACTTCCATTCCCTACCTTCATTAAGTTCATTGGGGAACAGAGCCACAGTCACCTTCTCTAGCATATCTCCTTTGCAGCCAGGAGAGAAATAAATTATACAATATCTGGTCCTCAATATTAATCAATACAAAAAAATTTATACTGTGTACAAATGCAAAGTACATTTTTTTCATATAGTAAAAGTAAACTTTTCTCCTTGATAGAATTCCATTTTTATAAGCTTAGAGAGAGAAGCAATTTTTAAATACCACTCAATTGATTTAAAAATGGCCTATTGCATGAATTTCACAACTTTTCTACTTTTGCTAATTCCTGCAGAGTGCCTTAAAACTCAGTGGTAAGGCACAGTGACTGGACAGACAAAGGATAATCCAGAGAACACATGAGATACCTCACAAAGCCTAGCTTGCAATGCAAACAAGCCTCTTATCTGTGAGGAATATGAAGCTCAGCCCCAATTTTCATTCATCTTCAGATCAATCACTGAGCCCATGAGGATAAGTGGTACCACTGCTGTGGCCACATTTCCCTTTGTGTAGGAAACTGAAACAAGCAAAATGTCTAAAATTCAAGAATAGATCTAAAGCACAAAAGTCCCTAGGGCTAACAGCAAGTAGATTAACCAAGGGAAAATTTTTGGTAACAAATTATACAGACTGTTAAATGGGAAAGCTAAAGGGTAACAAATTTTAGGTTGAGAAAGAAAAGAGAATTGTCAGGAAATTCCCAAATTTATGTTCCACATTAGTTTAGCGATTTGATTAACCTGCAGGAACAACCACCCACTGTTTAGCAATACAGGTCACTTGATAAATGTAAATTGTCCTGATTTAATTTTCCTGAGCTGGATTCCTTTTAACAGACCCATTCCAAACCATTCGGCACACACCGATGCCGCAATAGTCTTCCAAACCAGTGTGCCCAATCACATTACTTCAGAGCTGCCTCTAACATATACAGCATCTCTGAGAAAATTAGAAAAATGGCACCTCCTTCAAGTTAAAAGAAAAAATATATGTGTATAAATTTGTGTCTGAATGCCAGTCTGAACGGCTTGTCAGAGCCATACTCTCACCTGATCACATCTCCAGAGTGCCAAAAAGCAAATATCACTAGCAGTATGCACAGTAGATGCCCATGTGCATGTACACACACACACACACACACACACACACACACACACACACACGCTCTGATCCCACAGTGCTATACAGTGCTATGGCAGGTTCAGAGTTTGGTAGGGGTCGAAATCAGGCTACCAAGATCGGCAGGTGAGAGGAACATCGCGGCTGTCAAGACAGGGTACAGTGCATGCCGGAGGGTACATGAGAGCTTTGACTGGGAGAGTCTCTCCTGCAGCCTCTGGCACTTAGCTGAGGGCCCCAATTCTCCATCCCTGTCCACTTGCTCTTAGGTTAGTTACTACAGTGGCTCTCAAAGTGTGGTAGCAGGCCTTATGGATCCCCACGGTGCTTTCAAGGGACCACAAGGCCAAAAAATATTTTCATAATAATATTAGGACATGTTTTTCACTCTCTGTCTTTCATGAGTGTACAGTGGAGATTTCCAGAGGCTACATGACATGTGATGATCCCATCATTCCAAGGGCTAATGGAATGTATACTCCTGTCTTATAAGTTTTGACGGTGTTAATCTCTAAGACGGTAAATATTGAAAGATATGACCCACATAAACAAATGTTCTTTGGAATCCTCAATCATTTCAAGAGTAAAAAAGTAGTCTCAAGACCAAAAAGGCTGTGAACCACTGAGTCTGTATCTACGGTGTGACTAGCACCCCCTAAGAAGTAGCAGCCACATGTAGTGGTCATGCTCACTCCCCTGCTCAAAACCTGCACTGGTTCAAGAGTAGTGAGGTAGCATCAAATGTATCCTGGTTTTGAAGACAGATCTATGTTCAAACCCTAGTTTGGCCATTTAGGTTATGTGACCTGGGCAAGTTAATCTTTCTGAAGATGAGCATTGGTAGGGGCTTAGAGCAGCATTTTAAATTCTCCCCATTCTCCATTTATCACTCTGGGATTCTCAACCAAAAGAAAACATACATACCCACAGGAACCAAAAGCCAAATGAGAAACAAATACCAATTTTATTAATAAAATACCAATTTTATCAAGGCTTCCTCTTTCCTGTTCTCTTAATTCTAGAATGACCAGCTGTCTGAGCAGATGCCTAGTCTACTTCCCAAGCTGCCTGGACAGCATGCCCAGCCTGCCTTACCCATACAAGCACTGGGAGAAGCTCATGGATGCCAAGGGAAGGAAGGGAAGGTGCAGAGATGAGAATAAAGCATTTCATAGTCCTGTAATTCCATCCCCTGGGGACATATGACCCAAGGAGTATTTCAGACACTGACTCATAAGATTATTTTAGCTATTTTCCCTTCAGTAGGGAGTAGCGAGTAGTAGATTAGCGTAAAAATACTAAAATAGCATAGATGAATCTCCTATTCTCATTAGAGATTAGAACACCTCATGACCGGAACGGAACATATCAGTCACTCAAGAAGTGATCATGAATAGCAGCATCTGCTGGGGTTAACAGGAAAAAGTCTGAAAAATAAAAGACCTAAAACATGTATAGTGTCTGTTTTCCATCTTTACGTATGGGAGCAGAAAAGACCCTCTCCCAAAGTTGGTGTCCCTTTGCTGCCGTCCTCTAGCCTCTGATTGTGCATCTGAAGCCCCAGGTGCCCAGCATTCTTTGATGCTTCCAATTCAGTTGAATGACAGATCTTTTTACCTGCAAGTTCTACTGCAAGGTCCAACACGGTGGTCAATTTCATGATAGACAAAGAAAATCATAGCTTCCAAATTATTTGCTGAAAACAAAGCAAAACAAAAACAGTAGCTGCTATCTCCTGTTATTAGCATGGCCTTAGTTTAGTAACTGAAGAGCCAGGAAAAGATGTGAGACCTATAGAATCCATGTAAATACCTATGGGTCCCGGCCCTGCCAGTTAGGGGCAATGAAGACAAGAATTAAGAATCAACTCAAATTTTAAATTGTTTAATTGACTCCCATCTAATGACAAAGTAACCTGGGTAGGAGTTACAGAATTTCATCTCCCCAGATCAAACAACAAAGGTGAAATACGTCACATAAGCATTAAGAAGGTCTTAATCGGACTCCAGAGACATAGGCACAAAACAAATGGCATTTATAGGTCAGGGTCTTGGGCAAGTTTCAAGGTGGCCATAAGGAAAATCCTGAAAGTCTGCAGTCCCAGCTCCTGCCCCAGCCCCAAATCTCTAGTCAATTAGCTTTCTCACCCAGCTGAGAAGTAACCTCAATCTACCCAAGATGGTGACCCTATCCTCAATGGGTAAGGGTTTTTTAATGTCCAGAAGATTGAGAGATAAATAGAGATGATAAAGTAAACAAATCCATGGTATTGATACTTTCAAATTGTTTAGAAAATCTAGCACATCAAAGCATCTGACTGATAATCAATTAAAATATATAACTGAATAAAGTATGTAATTGAATAAATGATTTTTAGACTTAATGGTTTAAGTTGAAAGGTATAAGTTTGCTTATGTTTGTATATACTATTAGAATATAAAAAGAACTTGAGATTTATTACATTTATAAACTTTATGAATTTAACTAGAACATTTTAAGTACTTAGAAGTATTTAGGTATTATAGGTATTATAGGCATAATACCTAAATCACTTATTTAGCTATTTTCTTAATAACTATAAGTTATTTTCTTAATAACTTATAGTTATTAAGAAAAGCAAAGCCATTAAAGTTTAAAATATTTAAGACTATAATTAATCGAGTTAATAAAAGCAATTGGTAACATTTACTAAGTTTTTAAACACAATAATAATTAGGGGTTGAATGTAACAGTTCAAATAAAAATGTTTTTAATTTATAATTTTAACACATCGCATTCTGATTAAAAAACAAAAGTAACTGCAAATACTCTTCTGTGAAAGACATCAGTCCCCAGTACCACTAAAATACACATGACATTTCTGATTCTGTGTTTCCTTTGATTCTGGGCTCTTGGCATTTGGTCTTTTACAGAACATAACCCTGATGCATAAAAAGCCAGCTTTTCAGAAGAGGAAGAATCATTTACATGTCAAATGTGAATCTATTTCCTTACTATATTTAATCTCCAGAAATGGCCTCATAAAATAATAAAAGTCACAGTTCAAATTAGTATGTGATGCTTTGTTCCATTATCAAAAACCAGTACTAAAGAATTTATTGGTCAGTAGAAAGGAAACTCCTTTTCTGCTTGGTCTTTAGAGTCAGGTAGATCAAGTTCTGGTTGTCTATATTTCCATCAGTATTAATCAAAAGTACACAGAGACTCACTCCCTGTCTATACAATATTTTAGAAAGATTAAAATCCATGGTTGCAGAATCAATTGTAAATATTTACAATCTGGGCTCAATATGGCTGACAGACAGAACAGAGAGAAGAAACATGCAGAATGTGGCAGAAATGGTAACATTGTAAAGTAAGGAGTCAAGAGATATAACTGAGATAGTACTGAAGATGAAGAATCAGAATTAGAACTTCATCTGGATTGGGTGAATTCTTAAATGTGGTTTTCATTTCTGATCCGAATAAATTTGTTCTTCTATGGGAAAACATCACCATGATTGTAGTAGAGACTCATAGGGAAGAACAAGTCAATATTAAAATACTTATATTCCCTCAAAAACAATAGAAATAGAACTTTAGGTGTATTACTTAAAGTTGTAAAAGTAACCAATAAAAGAACTGAAATTATGTACATACATAGAGATATACATGTGTATGTTTGTGTGTATCTAAAAATATTAGGAAGAGGAAGAGAATGTAGTGTATAAGCAAATTTAGCTCTCATTATATTTATTATAATATAATAAAAATTACATATATTATGTATAATAAATACATGCTATATATTATAAATCAAAAAAATATGATCGGGCACACATTACCTGGACCATCATTGTCCAATGTAACAGCCAGCCACTAGCCATATGTTGGCTATTGAGCACTTAAAATGTGTCTAATCCAAATTGAAATCTGCTGCAAGTATAAAATATACAACAGATTTTGAAAACAATATAAAAATGTAAACTATTTCATTAATAAACTTAATTCGATTATATGTTAAAATAATATATTGGATATACTTGGTTAAATAAAATATATTATTAAAATAAGTTTTATGTGTGTATTTTTATTTTTAATGTGGCTACTAGATAATTCTAAATTATATATGTGGCTCAAATATTTCTATCACACAGGGCTACTCTAGAGTTTTGCATTAAACATCAGAAGAACTAAAAATACAAATAAAGGATTTGGCCTTAGGGAAATAGAACTGAGGGAAAGAGATACATGGGGCAAGTACTGGTTGCTTTTTATCAGAAACTCTTCTACACTGTTTGAATTATCTTAGGCATACATTACTTTGCAGAGAATTTGAAATCTTTAAACAAATTTAAAATGAAAGAATAGCATCATAATGAGAGAAAGTAAATGAGGCCATAGATAAAGGTTAAAAAAAAAATAGCAATGGAAGGACACCAGAGTAGAGGAAGGGAATGCAATTGGACAATGTCCATATGCAGGACAGAATCGCAAGGCCTCTCTGTGGGTCAGCGTGACAACATTAGGAATCATTGTGTTCAGGTCTCTGTCAGTAGCTTTAACGAGTAAAACATATTCACCCAGGCTCATTTCAGTTCATCTTTGTTTCTAGTCCTCGCTTTTATATAGACTAGTAAGATTATGTTTCTCTCAGCCCCAGAGCCTGTCACAGCATCTTTAACACTGTGGTAAAAATCATAATGTTTTTTTTCCAATTTCCTGATGGCTCTTGGCACCCGGAGTGATTGTGAGGTCCCAAATCAACATCTCCTTCCTATAACCTCACTCTCTTCACCAACAGGAAATTCAGTATTTCTAAAAGAATCTTCCTTAAGCAAACTCTCAGTTGTACATAGCTCTATGTACATAAAGGTCTATGTGTAGACCTTTGAGTCTACAACGTTTGGACCTTTTAATGTTTTCTTACACGGTAAACAATATCCCAGTGCCTAAAATAGTAAGAAGGTCAATTCACACAGTAAACACTTTGTGCAACAGATATTCTTGAGTGCCTGCTTGTGCCAATTTTGTTCTAGGTAGAAGGGATAGCAATGAGCAAAACAACATCCTCTGCTCTCTTGGTACTTACATGTTAGTGGGGGAGACAAATAACAAATGAATAAACAAATATATACATATATATAATTTTAAGTAATTATAAGTGCCTTTAAAAATATTTTTATGATTGTAGAAGAAAAAATATGCAGATTAATGGGATAGAGGGTGATGGGATGGGATGGAGGTGACTATTTCAGAGATTGCTTATTGAGGAAGTGATACTGGAGGGAACACTTGGATGGTGGGAAGGGCCTAACTATGCAAAACTATGGGAGAAAGGGAAAAGACAGTCCATGCAAGGAATGGCAATGTCAAAGGGCTTCAGCTGGGAAATAACTCATAGTGGCCAAAAGCAGCACGTGGAACTAGAGAAGAATGAGTGAGGAGGAGAGAGGAGAAAGATGAGGTACGGAAGCAGCTCATCTCATATCTTATAGGGCCATGTGGACCCTGGTAGAGACTTAGGATTTTATATACAATACAATAGATTCTACCAGATGGTTTGGAGCAGAGAATGAATTAACAGGGCTTTTGACTTACTAATTTCCTGGTGGAATTATAAGTAAATAGTCAAAAGATCCTTCCCTATTTTCCTTCTCCACTCTTAAGATTAGTAAAATAAGATTTAAACCAGAATTCTTTATTCAGCATAAATTTGAAATCACATCGGATCGGCAAACAGCTGACTATAAGATTGTGTCACTCTCCACTGCTCTGCACCATTTGCAGAATTTAGGTTTCACATCTAATTTCTTCAGAGTTAACAAGCATTTATTAAGCGCTTCCTGTAGACCCGAACTGTGCTAGGCACTTGACTACACCATCTTATTTCATCCTCACAACAACCCTGTGATAGTGGTAAGATTACCCCACTCCATATTTGAAGAAACAGGCCTGAGATTAAATGACTCGTTTAAGACTTTAAGCCAATAAATGACAGAGCCTGGATTTGTACCCAGCTCTCCTGATGCAAAGTTCCATATCACATTGTCTTTTTATGGGCCTCTTATCAGCCACAATGAGTTTTTTCCAGCATTTTAAAGGACAAATATCAAAATGAATAATCTACTTGAAGGTAAAAAGTGGTAACCGCTGTCAGTTCTTGACAGTAAAATAGAGATTCAACAAAGTAGAATAATTTGCTTGCAATTATGCAACTTGATAATGGCCAAGCTGGGATAATTAGATTTTCTTAAATGTTCTCATTATTATCCAACCTCATCTTTGAAAATTCAAAAGCAGAAAGACATAAATTAAACCTAAAAATGAATATGGGTGTCAAAGTAATAAAGGTTAATTAAGCTTTAGATATGCTCACAAAAAAAAAAAAAA
>NW_011888847.1:6326908-6329358 GCF_000151845.1 Pteropus vampyrus | reverse complement strand
CTTCCTGTAGACCCGAACTGTGCTAGGCACTTGACTACACCATCTTATTTCATCCTCACAACAACCCTGTGATAGTGGTAAGATTACCCCACTCCATATTTGAAGAAACAGGCCTGAGATTAAATGACTCGTTTAAGACTTTAAGCCAATAAATGACAGAGCCTGGATTTGTACCCAGCTCTCCTGATGCAAAGTTCCATATCACATTGTCTTTTTATGGGCCTCTTATCAGCCACAATGAGTTTTTTCCAGCATTTTAAAGGACAAATATCAAAATGAATAATCTACTTGAAGGTAAAAAGTGGTAACCGCTGTCAGTTCTTGACAGTAAAATAGAGATTCAACAAAGTAGAATAATTTGCTTGCAATTATGCAACTTGATAATGGCCAAGCTGGGATAATTAGATTTTCTTAAATGTTCTCATTATTATCCAACCTCATCTTTGAAAATTCAAAAGCAGAAAGACATAAATTAAACCTAAAAATGAATATGGGTGTCAAAGTAATAAAGGTTAATTAAGCTTTAGATATGCTCACAAAAAAAAAAAAAACAACTGTGTAACATCTGCAAAAATGAAAACATTCAGAAAATGCTTCCAAAGTAGAGATTGAGAGAGCATATTATAAAGTAGAAGCAAATGAGTGGGTAGAAGGACGTGGATAAGCAAGAAGCTTGGTACTATCTCAGGCTAGTACATCGATTCTATTGAATAATTAAGGTTTCTACAGATTAGTCATTATAAACTGTTTACGAGGACAAACTATACTTTATATTGAAAACTGTGTTTATCTTGTGATTTCTCAGTAAGATTTGTGTCACATTGATTGGGATAGATCAATCTTGAAAAAAATGTATGATATCTTTATTAAGACTCATAAAAATAATATATTGTATATGGCTGCTCATACCACTCCACTGAAGCAATGTCACTGAAGTAAGTCGAGAGGAAGATTCTATTACAGTCACACACGCTTTACTGCACTAATGTTTTCCTTTCAATTTTAAGCTGTATTGGAAAACAAAGTGGACCCTTCAGGAATCATTTGTTTTAGCATTTGAAAAAAAAGCATTGATTTTTAACGCTGGAGCATATAATCAAGTTTTAGAAACATTCACATCAAAATGATCTTTGAAAGGCAATTTGTCAGTGTTTCATTCATCCAGCCTCTGAACATTAAATTTTTAAAGTCTTTTTCCCTGTTTCTCTATCTCATATATAAAGTAATATCCTTTAGAATTATGTCATTACTTTAAAATTGCCAACTTATTTTATTTTTATTTCTTCTTCCACTTACAAAATTAAAATATCTATGTAAGGTAAAGAAATGGGGAAGATTTTTTTCTTTAATTAGAATGATAATGGCTTTGAGGTCAAAAATAATTATGGAATAATTAAAAACAACTAAATGACTCAGGGATTAAGTCTTCTTGCATCTTTTAATATTGTCATTCATAAAACATGTCTTTTTTCTGAAAGAGAAAGAGGATGTGGAAGTTTGTACAGTGGGTTTTATGGCTTGGGCCTATAAGTAATACATATTACTTCCAACCATATTTCACAAGACAAAACCCAAGCCTATGGCCCCAAAACAACTGTAAGAGATAATGAAAAATACAATCTTCCTATGTCCCCAGGAAAAGGAAATAAAATTTATTAACATCTAGCAAGTCTCTAACATACAAAAAGAAATTAAATTATACAATGATAAGGTTTACTCAGATTTCCTTGTATAACTTCTAAAAGTAGTTCAAAGCTTGATCCCAGAATTCATTTATGTGTATACATATTTTTTAGCCTTGTAAAGAAAACTCATGAGCAGCTGGCACAAAAGGAAAGTATTAAATATTGACATTCTAAGAGATAAATAAACCTCTGAATCTATGGTTCGACTCAGAAAGCCGTTTTTTAAAAATTGATGAAGATGAAGTTCTGTATACACCAAACTTGTCTAGTACCAAGTCAAGCTCAACCATAGACAGACAACCTCCATCCACTCTCAACTCCCATTCTATGGTTAAATTTAGAGAATAGCATCCTAAATGTCGAACTATGTTGTCGCAGCTAAGTACGAGAACAATTAGAACATTGTAGAAAAAACTAAAATATATGCCAACCCTGTGATGTCCCTCAATTCACTTAGCAGAATAGAATTAAAGTGTCAGACGAAAGCAGTGTATCCTGGTACCATCAACGGGACTGCGAATAGTGGACACAAATCAGCATTTCATTTCTATCCTTGGGCCTACTTTCAGATTCTGAATTACTTCAGTGCCCAAACTAGTAACAGTGTTTTCTGGAGAATGGAATTAAGTAGCTAATTACAACTTTAATAGCAAAATGTGCAATGCCATAATAGATATGCTGCCTCTTCAAGTAATGAGTCCTCTCTCACTAGAAGGTTCCAACAGTGACTGCCTGACCGAATGCTGGAAAGGGCTTCATTATTGA
>NW_011888847.1:6322116-6326858 GCF_000151845.1 Pteropus vampyrus | reverse complement strand
GATGTGGAAGTTTGTACAGTGGGTTTTATGGCTTGGGCCTATAAGTAATACATATTACTTCCAACCATATTTCACAAGACAAAACCCAAGCCTATGGCCCCAAAACAACTGTAAGAGATAATGAAAAATACAATCTTCCTATGTCCCCAGGAAAAGGAAATAAAATTTATTAACATCTAGCAAGTCTCTAACATACAAAAAGAAATTAAATTATACAATGATAAGGTTTACTCAGATTTCCTTGTATAACTTCTAAAAGTAGTTCAAAGCTTGATCCCAGAATTCATTTATGTGTATACATATTTTTTAGCCTTGTAAAGAAAACTCATGAGCAGCTGGCACAAAAGGAAAGTATTAAATATTGACATTCTAAGAGATAAATAAACCTCTGAATCTATGGTTCGACTCAGAAAGCCGTTTTTTAAAAATTGATGAAGATGAAGTTCTGTATACACCAAACTTGTCTAGTACCAAGTCAAGCTCAACCATAGACAGACAACCTCCATCCACTCTCAACTCCCATTCTATGGTTAAATTTAGAGAATAGCATCCTAAATGTCAAACTATGTTGTCGCAGCTAAGTACGAGAACAATTAGAACATTGTAGAAAAAACTAAAATATATGCCAACCCTGTGATGTCCCTCAATTCACTTAGCAGAATAGAATTAAAGTGTCAGACGAAAGCAGTGTATCCTGGTACCATCAACGGGACTGCGAATAGTGGACACAAATCAGCATTTCATTTCTATCCTTGGGCCTACTTTCAGATTCTGAATTACTTCAGTGCCCAAACTAGTAACAGTGTTTTCTGGAGAATGGAATTAAGTAGCTAATTACAACTTTAATAGCAAAATGTGCAATGCCATAATAGATATGCTGCCTCTTCAAGTAATGAGTCCTCTCTCACTAGAAGGTTCCAACAGTGACTGCCTGACCGAATGCTGGAAAGGGCTTCATTATTGAGTGTGAAGCCTAAAGGACAGCCACATTAACTCAATGCTCAGATTTTCAAATTCCATGCACTTAAATCTCTCTGCTGTTTTTTTTTTTTTTAAGTTGTTTGCCAAGCTACACCTCCAGCTCTGTGTCATCAATGTCCTTAGTATAATGATTATGTAGGAAAGGCAAAAAAAAAAAAAAAAAAACTAACTAAAACAAAAATTTTGATCTTAAACTACAACCTATATGTGGTATGTTTCACTTTCTTCAAATAGCTTGTTTTACTAGCTATCACTTTCTTATAATAAGCAAATCCAAAATATTCCACTTAAGTCATCTTTCAACTCAATAGAGCATTCAGTTTTGCCACTTAAAGGGATATCAAAGGTAATTTATATAGAGAAATGGAAACAGAAAATGAAGGTACAACTATGGTGAGCCATACTTTCGAAGGTATGGTTTTCAAAAATTGTGTGTAAAAATCCACAACTACTGATTTTTAAAAATCTGGGTATATAATTATACCTAGAGTACCACAGGTTGAATCCTCATGTTTTTAATGGTTAAACCAGGTTAAAACTAGAAATGAGAGAAAAGCTTAATCTAAAATTAAAAAAAAACAACGACGACAACCTCGGAAGGCTAGAGAATAGTTCTTGTTACCATCATTGGAATTAAAAATTCCAACAGGGCAAGTGTGGCCATGACCATAAATTAAACTTGGTGTTTCTCGCTGACTAAACGCTACATGTTGCTGTTAAAAATGCTTGTTTCTTATCTAGCAAAACATCTGCTTTTTGATGCTAAAAGCGGGATCTGAGGGAAGTAGTGATCTTTCCCAAGGCAACTTGATTAATAGTAGGCTTCCAAATTTTAGCTAAAAGACATCTTGATGAAACCAGCAGTACTGAATAATTGTTTCCACAAATAATCTTGATATATATTTCCTTCCTTTCTCTCCAGGATTTTAGACAGTGGAACTCTGAGATGTACTGATTTTCTTCCACACAACTCTTGCCCCTAATAGGTATCTCACAAGTTAACAGTGTTCACCAACCACCCACACACCTGGGCCAAACATCCTTGCTCACTGGTTCCTAGGAATTTGTGAAGAGAAATCATCTGAACGTGGAAAAATAATAAACAAATGAACATACCATTAAAAGAAGGACTGAAACATTTATTTCAAAGAGTTAATTTTATTGCAATATAGTGAAAATGCAAAAATAAAACTATATTCTCAAATACACAGAGTTGGGCAATTGAGAGCTGGACAAGATAAAAATTACTGTCGAGGTTGAATGATCTCTATACAAGGTGAGTAGAAGATATTTCAAGGACAAAGCAAGTTTTTTTTTTTGAAATGGTAGAGCTGATGGGAGCTTAAAAAATGAAATAAGTCCTTAGAACACATCTAGCAAGGTAAGGGCAGGAAAACTGAAGATGAAAAAGAGAGAGAAAAGGAAATAGAGAAGAAAAAAGGAAAAAGAGAAGATAGAAAGTCTGCTGAATTAGAAATTAAAAGACCTGAATTCATATCCCTGATCCCTCTGGCCATGTAATCTTGAGCAATTCTTATTGTCAACATCATCATCATAACAGCTAAAACTTATAGAGAACTTACTATGACCTTGACTCTTTACACAGGTTATTCCTTTTAATCTTCACAGCAAACTTAACAAGCAAGATCCTATTATCTCCACTTTATAGATTGAGAAACAGATTCAGCAAACTCAAATAATCATCCCAAGGTTTCACAACTAGTAGATATCAGAACGAGGGGTTCTCCTTGTTTTGAAAGCATATGTGTAATCTGAAAGCACCTATCCTTTCCACAATGATAGGGTACCTCCCAAATGTAACCTCTCAGACCTTAACTCCCTTCATCTAGAAAGGGATTATTATAATTCATTCTATAGTCACATGAGGATGTGTATCTGTTGTCTTTCATCACAATAACTTAATTTGTTCTTTCTCCTGGGTCTCTAAGAAGACTAACCAGTCGGCTGATCTCAGCTGGACAGTTTTAATGGTCTGAGGATGTGTCTGATTGTCATCTGGCTGTTGGCTGATTTAGCGTAGCACCAGAGGGATAATTAGTTCTGGTCCACGTGGCCTTTCATCTCCAACAGGCAAGCCCAGGCTTGTTCCCATTACAGAAGCAAAGACGGCATGCAAGTCCTCTTGAGTCCTAGGGTCAGAACTGGCACATCACTAATACCACATTGTGTTAGCTAAATAAATCACAAGACTGGCCTAGAGTCAAGGGCTGGTAAAACAGATCACATTGTAAAAGGCATATATATATATGGAAGAGTGAAGAACTGGTGCCGTTTTGCAATCACTATATCATAGGATATTTGTAAATATGCTTTATAAACTATAGGGACCACTGAGTCTCTAACTAAAACTCACTCTTCTTGAAAAGTACTAGCCACTGCCACTAATCTGACAGCTTGTCTTTACAGCTGACATCCCTTCTAGCTGAGTTTATAGAAAAGAGCTAGACAAAATCAGGTACTGAAAATAAGTGTCAGGCTTTTCTTATGCTCTCTGAATTCAGATGCAATTTTCCCCTATGCCATTACTCCAAAATCCATGCACAGTTACATTCTATTAAATTAGAAATTTCTTCTGGAATTAAAAATCAAGAAGAATAATTCCCAAGCTTTGTGTCACTTATTCTTGGCCTTTCTGAAATTATATGTATATTCCATCATTTTTTATTGGGGTATCATGCTTTCTTTCTAAAGCAAAACCCCAAACGTTAAATCCCAAATTCAGAGTTAAAATTATTTAAAATCATGCTCTCTAAGTCCCTAAGAAATATAGTCTGAGAGGGCATCAAACCAGCACTGGGATTCACATTAAGCCATGAAATTTACTGTGATTTGAACAAAACACTGCTGTAACCAGAAACTCCAGAAATTAACCCTTTCTGTCTCAAAAATATTTATCTATATTTTTTAATTCCTCATAAACCAAATGCAGATGAGCTTGCAAGAGAATGTTAGCATTAACCTTTATCATGTCTTATAAGCTCTCTGGGCCAGTGGTTCTCTCTGGCTGACTGCACATTAGAACTAGCTGAAGAACTTTCTAAAAATTTCCATGCCCAAGTCATACCCCAGGACAATCAGATCAGAACTACTGGAGATAAGACACAAGCACCTGCATTTTTTTCAAGCTCCCCAAAATGATTCCAATGTGCCCCTAAGGTTGAAAAACACTGCATGGGGCCCTTACCTTCCCTGCCTATGAATGGAAGGCTTTGCACTAGATTCCAATTTGTATTAGGTTGGGATTCTATTTCCCTCTTTGAATTGCTAGCAAAGTAGCTTGGCTATTTCTCAGTAAATGATTCTGAAGCAGTGTAGAAGAAAGAGGCTTTGGAGTCAGCTACAGTTAATCCTTGGTCAGTAACCTATTAGGTACATGACTTAGAGCAAGTTATTTAACCTACTTAGCCTCCCTGAGCCTTGATCTCCTCCTAAGGCAAATGGTATAATAATTCCTACCACATATGAAGATTAAGTGAGATAAGTTATATCCATTTCTTTTCCCTTTTGCCTTCAGATTCTTGAACAAGCTGCCAGGCATCCTCAGGTGGCCTGCTGTTGCCTGCTGAAGCAAAAGGAAGGGATAATACTCAATTGTGTATTACATGGGTCGGTATGCCATGAAGGGGCCCAGTTGTCTGCCTTTCACATGCATCAGAAAATCCTGCTGCTAATTCACTTGGGGTGAAACATCACTATATATCTTCTTGCTGGGGCCCACCCCACAGGGGGTCTAAATGCCA
>NW_011888847.1:6318435-6322066 GCF_000151845.1 Pteropus vampyrus | reverse complement strand
TAAAATCATGCTCTCTAAGTCCCTAAGAAATATAGTCTGAGAGGGCATCAAACCAGCACTGGGATTCACATTAAGCCATGAAATTTACTGTGATTTGAACAAAACACTGCTGTAACCAGAAACTCCAGAAATTAACCCTTTCTGTCTCAAAAATATTTATCTATATTTTTTAATTCCTCATAAACCAAATGCAGATGAGCTTGCAAGAGAATGTTAGCATTAACCTTTATCATGTCTTATAAGCTCTCTGGGCCAGTGGTTCTCTCTGGCTGACTGCACATTAGAACTAGCTGAAGAACTTTCTAAAAGTTTCCATGCCCAAGTCATACCCCAGGACAATCAGATCAGAACTACTGGAGATAAGACACAAGTACCTGCATTTTTTTCAAGCTCCCCAAAATGATTCCAATGTGCCCCTAAGGTTGAAAAACACTGCATGGGGCCCTTACCTTCCCTGCCTATGAATGGAAGGCTTTGCACTAGATTCCAATTTGTATTAGGTTGGGATTCTATTTCCCTCTTTGAATTGCTAGCAAAGTAGCTTGGCTATTTCTCAGTAAATGATTCTGAAGCAGTGTAGAAGAAAGAGGCTTTGGAGTCAGCTACAGTTAATCCTTGGTCAGTAACCTATTAGGTACATGACTTAGAGCAAGTTATTTAACCTACTAAGCCTCCCTGAGCCTTGATCTCCTCCTAAGGCAAATGGTATAATAATTCCTACCACATATGAAGATTAAGTGAGATAAGTTATATCCATTTCTTTTCCCTTTTGCCTTCAGATTCTCGAACAAGCTGCCAGGCATCCTCAGGTGGCCTGCTGTTGCCTGCTGAAGCAAAAGGAAGGGATAATACTCAATTGTGTATTACATGGGTCGGTATGCCATGAAGGGGCCCAGTTGTCTGCCTTTCACATGCATCAGAAAATCCTGCTGCTAATTCACTTGGGGTGAAACATCACTATATATCTTCTTGCTGGGGCCCACCCCACAGGGGGTCTAAATGCCACTTGCTCTTTGTCCAGACATATCATTAATGGAGTCTTTTTTTTTTTTTCTCCATCAGCCCAAGAGGCCTGATACAAACCAGGTATGGGGAAAGGCCACATAAGGAAGCATGGATAAGGACCTAGCCAACCTTTCTCTGCACCAGATCTGCTCTCCAGAAAAGCAAAGATCTAAAAATGATTGCACGGTAAGTCAATATTACCATTACAGCTACAGAGCAGCAAAATCATCTCTGCAGAGTAGAAGTGTTTTCTTTGTTAATTATAAGTCTCCTGGACAGGTCTGTAAATATACTTTGGCACAAAGGAGTATCTTAAAATTGCTGCCGTTTTTTAAGAAGTCTGGCACCACAAAGCAAATGAACATTTTTTTTTTTTTGGTCTCTGCATTTCTTCATTGGTAACAAAAATAGAAGATGCATTTAGATTTTCCCAAAATGCATTTTTAAATGATAAAACCTGTTTTCTTGGTTCTGACTCATTTTCCAATTACAGAAAACCTTTAAAAATCATGATAGATTGAACAGGAGCAAAGCAGAAATTCTAAGAACATTGATGATTAATCATATATAACCAAATACCATATATTTATGTAGTAATTTCAAAATGACCTGTCTCTGTAAAATGTGTCTGCTTTCAGCAGCTCCTCACCCCTTAACTTATGTCAGGTAATAGCTGCCCCCATCCTCAATGTGATTCAGATAAGCTGTCTTAAATTCTAGCATGGCAAAGCCTACACCCCAATGTGGTGATTAATTATGTGTTGGCACTTACAGCTTTCCGAGTCTTCATTTTGTTACTTATTAAAGTCAAGGATTTTTTAAAACTAGTATACTTAGTTTCTATACTGAGGTTCTAGGCGGAAGGAATACCTAGCCAATATTGAAGCCTGTGCAATATCGATTGTTTTGATCAGAAATACTGAGCTGTTAGTGGCTGTGGTATCTCTCATTGATCTTATATCTATTTCAGTGACACTGATACTTATCACCATTTAATTATTATATATATTTGTTCATATGTTTACCAAATGTCTCTACTTTCTAGGTCAGAGGTCTACAAAGGATGGCCCATGTATCAAATCAAGCCTACTATCGGTTCTTGTAAATCAGGTGTTTACTTACATAGTCACACCCACTCATTTACATATTGTCTATAGCTGCTTTCCCATTACAAAGGCAGAGTGCAATAGATGTGACAGACACTGAGCTTCAGAGCCAAAAATATTTACTACTTGATCTTTTACAGAAGTTTTCCAACCCCTGTTTTAGACTTTAGGATTTCTAAGAACAGGGACTTTGCTATAAATTCAGTGACTTGCACATAGTAAGTGTTCAATAAATATTCATTGCATAAATAATGTTAAATAAGTTTATCATCTTAGCCCCAAAGCTATTTGTCAGGTTCAAGTCTTTATAAAAAGGAAAAGCAGACATTTGTGCCTTATGTATAGACATATAAAGCTGAAAAGATCCTAAAGACAAATACGCCCCTAATTTTTCAGCCAAGGAAACTGAGGCCCAGAGAGCTGAAGTGATTCTCTCTCAAGGTCACCTCAAGGAGAGGTGAGGGCTATCCCTGTAACACATTTGTTTTTCCTTTAATTAGTAAGTCACTCTGTGAAGTCAGCTCGTTCCTGGGAGGACCAAAGGTTTGAACACAACATGCACACGATAACAATTACACTTGTTTGGAACTTTCAATTCTGACCTATTCCCTGAAGTTTTTTAAATGCTCACCACCCAATACATTTTCATAAATTTGGTTAGAGAATGATATGCGTACATTAAAGAACACAAAGTACAGCTTCGCGACAAACTTTATTAATTAAATCAATGCCCTGAGAAAATTCCAGTGCACACTGCATGATTATCTACTACCTATCTGTTTTGACAAAAGTTTCTGCAGATCTGATATCCCAAACAATGTAGGGGTCTGAATTTTAAGGCATTCACCTACTATTCTCCGAAGTGCAAGACAGAAAATAATTTAATTCTGCCAAGTCACACTAAGAAGTAGATAAGGATCACCCAGCACAACTTAGTTGTTCCTGTCTCTTGACTAAGAAAGAAATTACTGGGTGGTTTATTGTCTCCAATGTACTAAGGCAATTTTTTTCATGTCATCATTTATTTTTTCCTCCAAAAGTTCTTTGTAATTCTATCCCATAAAGGAAGGATCACAGACAAATAAATCACGAACAGAAGCACATTAGGGTTGCAAGATCTGGAACCCACAGACGCAGCTCACTCCAATCTTTCAGCAACCATGAATTAGGGCCCTAGTCTGTGCCAGGCACTGGAGGAAACAAAGAGGCAACTGACACAGTGCCCAGGACCCAGAAAAAGTAACATTTCACATGGGAGAGAGACAAAGAGAGAGCTGCAGCACCATGACGTAGGTCTTGTGGGTCTAGGAGGTAAGCAAGAGTGTAGTGAAGGACACTGAGTTAAGAGTTAGCCAGACGAAAAGGGTTGGAGGCAAACAAACACACAAACTGTATGAACATGAAGTTCTAGAGAGAATAGGACATATGTATGGGAGTGAAAACAGTGTGTTTGGAGCCGCACACGGTTGGTGAACCTGGAAAAAAAGGCTTGGACCTATAGGCTAGAAAGATGTAAAATC
>NW_011888847.1:6316614-6317110 GCF_000151845.1 Pteropus vampyrus | reverse complement strand
AAGGCTTGGACCTATAGGCTAGAAAGATGTAAAATCTATAACAAGCATTTGCTCTAAGCCCAGTCTGTCTAGGTGCTGGTCTAGGCACCAAATCATGCCTTTAAGGTGAAAAAAAAAAAAAAAAGAAAAAGAAAAGAAAGAAAAAGAAAGGTATCCTCAACACTAATCTGTAGAGCAGGAGATATCAGTGGCCTTCTGGCTCTACTCTTATACACAAAAATCTTATTCCAATATCCTAAACAGATGGCTGTCTAGTATTGGTTTGAACACTTCCAATGACAGGGAACTTATTGCCTCAAGGAGGAGCTAATTAAAAAGTTCTTTGTGTCGAATTGGAAACTGCCTCCCTATAACTTCTTCCTGATTTCAATAAGAAATTGACCAACAATTTGTCCCCAAAAAAAGGCTCAAATCACAGTAAACAGAGCTCAGGTTTAGATATTTATATGGTTTAAACTTGATTAACACAGTGTTCAATATCCCACCAACCACATCC
>NW_011888847.1:6309887-6315879 GCF_000151845.1 Pteropus vampyrus | reverse complement strand
AAAAAAAAAAAAAAAAAAAAGGAAAAGAAAGAAAAAGAAAGGTATCCTCAACACTAATCTGTAGAGCGGGAGATATCAGTGGCCTTCTGGCTCTACTCTTATCTAATACAAAAATCTTATTCCAATATCCTAAACAGATGGCTGTCTAGTATTGGTTTGAACACTTCCAATGACAGGGAACTTATTGCCTCAAAGAGGAGCTAATTAAAAAGTTCTTTGTGTCGAATTGGAAACTGCCTCCCTATAACTTCTTCCTGATTTCAATAAGAAATTGGCCAACAATTTGTCCCCAAAGAAAGGCTCAAATCACAGTAAACAGAGCTCAGGTTTAGATATTTATATGGTTTAAACTTGATTAACACAGTGTTCAATATCCCACCAACCACATCCCAAGATGCAGTTTACTTCTATATTCCCAAGAAACCCAAGCCATGCCAGAACCAGAGATCTTTTGAATAAGGACACATCTACTAGAGGGACTGGGCACCTGAACCCTGAACACCTAGACGCAAAGAATGAGGATAAGGATCCTGAACCAAGCATAATATAGAAGCCAAAGCACATAGCTCCATGGGTAGGAGCTAAAAAGGGAAAGCTGGAGTCAAGCAGACAAGTCCTGGAAGAAGCACAGGCATTTTGCAGTGTTTCAGCTGCATGACTCAGATTCACAGGGCATAAGGGAAGCCTTGTACGATGCACCAGAAACAACCATGAAGGCGCTTTTAAGTTATGTGCAAGAAGGGAATAGTCACAATCCTCAAGTCAGAAAATACGTTAGTTGCAGAGAGAAGGCAGAATTATTCAAATCCTATTTTGCTTTATTCTTCGCTACGAAGAAAAATGATGCTGACTGTGCAGAGTGGAATGTACATCATCAACAAAGCACAGAAGCCAGGGATAGATGGGAAGACAGTAAGGTCCCATAACTACTGCTCTGTGTTAGTTCAAGGCCATGACCCAGACTAGTTTCAAGACATCGAAAAAACCTGTAGATGTTTTCATAGCCACAGAGCTGCAAATGTGTGTGAAATCATGGACAATGAGAGCAGAGTCAAAGATTGAAGCTAGACTAATACCATCTCAGTTACCAAAAGAGAAGTAGCTGGATTCTGTGAAAATGCAGAATTACAGACTGAGAGGCTACAGTACTAATAAATAGGAGGAGACGCTTAGAAGCAAGGAGTGAGGGAGAAAGGGTCAAAGAGTCATGACTAACACATACAACAAGCAGTTTACAGTAATAGAGGCAAATGCAGAACTGATGGTAGCAAGCTGTGCTCACCATGCCAGGCACCTTTCTAAGCACTTAACCTTCAGACCAATCCTAAGAGGTAGATGCTACTATTATCCCCATTTCACAAATGAGAAAACCAAAGCACAGACTTTATGTAACTTGTTCAAGATTGCACAGCTAGTAACTGGCAGAACCAGGATTTGAACCACCATATGGTGCAGCGTCCCTGACAATTCAGAGGTTGGTATAAAAGTGGCCTTTGAGGAGGAAGCAGAAATTGGACAAAGATGAAGGGTTAATAAAAGTTGAAGGATGAGACTAAGGTGGGAATTGGTGAAACCTGTGGAGGCCATGAAGAAGAGGATTCCTACTAGAGTTTACGGGTATGATGAGACCAGAGAAATATGGCAGAAACAAGAGGCCAGATGCAGAGCACCTTGAATGGGACTAGGAGGAGGCTGGTTTTCAGTTCCACTTTCGGGCACTTTACCATTTCAGATAAACCTTTCAAATCTGCCCCCTGCACCCAAGATCTCCCTTCTTGTCCAAATAAAGTCACTTTTTTTAAAAAAAAATTTTTATTACTTTTATTAATTTATTTTTCAGTTATAGTTGACATACAATATTATATTAGTTTCAAGTGTGATTAGACATTTACATAACTTACAAAGTAATCACCCTAATAAGTCTATTACCTATCTGGCACCAAACATAATTATTACAATATTATTGACTATATTCCCTGTGCTGTATTTTACATCCCTGTGACTACTTTTATAGCTGGCAATTTGTACTTAATCCCTTTCACTTATTTCACCCATTCCCCCAACTCTGCTCCCATCTGGTGACCATCAGTTGTTCTATCTATGAGTTTGTTTCTAACTTGTTTGTTCATTTATTTTGTTTTTTAGATTCCACATATAAGTGAAATCATACGGTATTTTTCTTTCCCTCTCTGACTTATTTCACATAGCATAACACCCTCTAGGTCCATCTGTATTGTTGCAAATGGCAAGATTTCATTCTTTTTTTTATGGCTGAGAAATATTCCATTGTATATATGTACCGCAACTTCTTCATCCATTCATCTACCAATGGACACTTAGGTTGCTTCCATATCCTGGTTGTAGATAATGCTGCAATGAATACAGCGGTGCATATATCTTTTTTGGATTAGTATTTTGAATTTCTTCAGATAAATACCCATAAGTGGAATTGCTGTATCACACTGTAATACTATTTTTAATTTTTTGAGGAACCTCCATACTGTTTCCATAGTGGCTGCACCAATTTACAATCTAAAGACACTTTTGTTTGCAAATAATATAAATATTCAAATATGCACAGGTAAAAAAAAAAATGCTTGGAGATAGGAACTTTATTGGAAAAATCCAAGGTCAGGAAGAGTAGTTGAGCCTTCCTAAGGCCTTGCACTCCAGACTCTATGTCAGTAGATGAAGCCCCAGTGAACCTTCATTTGTCATTGCTGATATGATCGATTACCAATAAGAGGATGAGACTTAAGAAAGCTCCAGTTATATGTGTATATATCTTATCTCTTCATCTAAATAAGTATTTTCTAACTTCTTTGACCATGATGCACAGTAAGAAATACATTTTGCATCACAACCTAGTCTACACACATATACAATCATAAGCAGTATATTATGCCCCAGGATAACACGTACGGCTCAGTACCCTGGTCAACACTTTTTGTTTGACCAGTTGATATGCTGATTGGTGGCTATATAGCCTTCCTAGCATCTTGGAATAAAATAATCATAAAGATGCAGGGAAAATAAACTGTAGAGATTATCTCATCCAGTGACTTTCAACATCATTTCAGTAAGTGATTCTTTTTTCCTAATGAAATATTAACTGAAAGCCAATATTTAAGGTATAGGGTGATGAATTTACTTATACTATACACAGGGCAAAGAAGACATTCGATATTTATTTTCTGCAATGGATCTAATTTTCAAAAGCTTGCAGACCACTAAATCCACCCCCTAAAGCCCAGACACCACACTGGATAAATGGGGCAGAGAAATGGAGAAATAAATTTCAATTCAGTAAATTCGGTCTCATTGTGACTGACTCAGTCTTTCTAGTTTTCTCCCTCTCCCCAGGTCCTCTCCAAGATGGTGTCTGGGTGTGCAAGGAGCATATTTGGCCTGATGGCATTGGGGGCTGGGATGAGGAGAAGAGAAGTCCCCACCCCCCACCACCATCTTGTGCTAGTTCTTGGGTATACTGGCCTGGGTCCACGTGAGGTATAGTTAGTCAGCCCCACATCCCTACCCTGGGCATTCCACCGGCTTCCACTATTGATGTCTACGGCAGACATAATTCACAGGCTATTTTCTCTTGACCTGGTCAGGCCTAGGGTGCCTCCTACCTTCTCTCGGCCCCATCTCAGCTCTCACCAGCCCTGCAATGCCCCTAAAGTTTGGCAGTGACTCCTCTACATTCCTGACATCCATGTTCCACCCCACAGCTTCAGCTACAAGGCCACCCACACTGCCCAACTCCCTCCCACTTCTGGCAAGCTTCCCAGCCAGGCTCCCTAAAGAAAAGGTTCCTTCTGCTCTATTTGGGAGCTAAAGTCAGGCCCTCACTCCGCCTAACCAAATGGCCACTCCACTTGCCATTGGTACACCTCAGGGTGGTCTCCCAGGGTCTCGTATGGGAAGCAGCACAAAGCTCAGCTTCTATCACTATATGAACGCAGCCCCCCTTCCCAGACAGTGAGGGGAAACAAAACACGTGTCTTCCTTCCAGTCCTGAATCTCCCTTCCTCTTCTCACAACTCCTCAGCCCGGAAGGGGCAGGTTTTCTTCCTTCCTCTTTATCTTTTGTTAGCACATGCTCCTATTCCCACCACCACCACCACCCCCTTCCCCCGAGTTATAATGATGAACAGGGTGCAGAGAGAGAAAGACAAAGAGGCTAGTTTTAGGTTCGTAAAGGAACCTGAATTCAAAGGTGTTTCAAAATTACAATACCCATTTCATTTAAAATGATGAAAAGGAAGCCAGGGTGGGAGCTTATAGTGCCACCTGGTTATTAGGCTCTCTTTTACTCTTCTCAGAGCCCCTAAGGAACGAAACACACTTTGAAAACCACTGATATAGTCTAACCTAGAATTCTCCAACAGATAGATAAAACCTTGAGGCTAAACACCATTCAGCAAGTTTATGATACAGTTAGCATGAAGACCCAGATTCCATATTCTCTGACCTGTTCTTCCCACCGCTCCTCAGCTGTCTGGCTCAGGTCACTAGCCAGCACAGCACTCCCTAGCTGCTTCCAACCTTAATGAAGGGTGCTGGGGCTTTGTCACTATGTGCCCTGTTGTACCATGAAACTCTGTTTGGATGCAAACTTTTTTTTTTTTTCTTTAAGATAGAAGTTCAACCCTTCCAGAACCTAACCCCTAGAGGTGAAGACCTAAAGAATGTTGCCATAAAATCTTCAAAATATCATAATCTTAGCTATAATGATATCTGAAGGAGTATCCCCTGCAAATCTAGTATTTTGAATTCATAAGTACAAGTGGATTTTTTCATCACGAAATGTGGCTTCCAGCATGGTTTGACAACCACAGCAAAACAGCACAGCCTAGTGAGAGATCCTTAGGTGAGGAGACGCCAGAGCAGGAAAAGGGCTGTTCATTAACCAGCTGCATGTTCTTGAGCAAGGCCTTTACCTGCACTGGGCACGAATGTCACTTTATATAAACCAAACACTACAGTACCTCCTCTTCTCTCAAGATGTTATAAAGATAAATCAATAAAATATATGAAACACTATGTGTTCCTAGGAAGAAAGGCATTCTATAAATTTTCAAACATCTCATTATTAAACACAAAAGTCAAGTTTTCCTGGATGTAAGATACTTTAAAGCAAACATCCTGTATCACTTTACAGCAAAACTTACTATACCATTATATAACCACAGTGCTACACTGGTGTCTATTTTAACTAGAAACTTCATGTTGGAGTTGTAATTTTACCATTATTTAAAAGGAGAATGATGATTCAAAACAATAGAGGCCAAATTTCCTTGCTATCTCCTGTTTCAGGGAGTCAGGTAAAGTATTGGATTTTAAAAGTACACATTTCTAATGTGTGCACATACTGTCTTAATAGCTAACAAACTGAAAACCTTATAAGAAGTAGGTTGGGTGTAGGATTTCAGGAAAGCTCAATGTAAACTCAAATCTTTCTTGTTATCTTTATTTTTTTACCTTAAACAGTAACAATAACAATGACACATTATCCTGTTATATCCAAAGATGAAACCACAGAAACACAGCATTTGGGCACCCCAAATTACACTCCTTTGGGCTATGGACACACCTATGTGAACCAGCAGGCTGGGGAGTAAGGTGCCATTGGCATATGGAGCAGAATAGTAGAACCAATCACTTCTCCCCTTTTGCCCTCCCACGACATTCTGCCTTTCCCCCCATTATAGAACTTGCCATATTGTGTTTAGCAATTAATCACTACTCCATGCTCCTTGTAAAACAATGTGTTCTTAGTGGGTAGGGCCATGTCTTATTTTTATCTGCATCTTAAGCACATGACAAGCAATCTGGAAATTATTGCTGCATTGGGTGATTGTCAGGCTGCTGCGAACCAGATCTCCAACTCCAAGTGCCCTACAAGCATCAGTGTCTTCTCAGACACCAGCTCTGTGCACATGGTTGATCTTGGCAACATTTATGCCAATTTATAAATAGGCTCGATTCC
>NW_011888847.1:6306468-6309837 GCF_000151845.1 Pteropus vampyrus | reverse complement strand
CAAATCTAGTATTTTGAATTCATAAGTACAAGTGGATTTTTTCATCACGAAATGTGGCTTCCAGCATGGTTTGACAACCACAGCAAAACAGCACAGCCTAGTGAGAGATCCTTAGGTGAGGAGACGCCAGAGCAGGAAAAGGGCTGTTCATTAACCAGCTGCATGTTCTTGAGCAAGGCCTTTACCTGCACTGGGCACGAATGTCACTTTATATAAACCAAACACTACAGTACCTCCTCTTCTCTCAAGATGTTATAAAGATAAATCAATAAAATATATGAAACACTATGTGTTCCTAGGAAGAAAGGCATTCTATAAATTTTCAAACATCTCATTATTAAATACAAAAGTCAAGTTTTCCTGGATGTAAGATACTTTAAAGCAAACATCCTGTATCACTTTACAGCAAAACTTACTATACCATTATATAACCACAGTGCTACACTGGTGTCTATTTTAACTAGAAACTTCATGTTGGAGTTGTAATTTTACCATTATTTAAAAGGAGAATGATGATTCAAAACAATAGAGGCCAAATTTCCTTGCTATCTCCTGTTTCAGGGAGTCAGGTAAAGTATTGGATTTTAAAAGTACACATTTCTAATGTGTGCACATACTGTCTTAATAGCTAACAAACTGAAAACCTTATAAGAAGTAGGTTGGGTGTAGGATTTCAGGAAAGCTCAATGTAAACTCAAATCTTTCTTGTTATCTTTATTTTTTTACCTTAAACAGTAACAATAACAATGACACATTATCCTGTTATATCCAAAGATGAAACCACAGAAACACAGCATTTGGGCACCCCAAATTACACTCCTTTGGGCTATGGACACACCTATGTGAACCAGCAGGCTGGGGAGTAAGGTGCCATTGGCATATGGAGCAGAATAGTAGAACCAATCACTTCTCCCCTTTTGCCCTCCCACGACATTCTGCCTTTCCCCCCATTATAGAACTTGCCATATTGTGTTTAGCAATTAATCACTACTCCATGCTCCTTGTAAAACAATGTGTTCTTAGTGGGTAGGGCCATGTCTTATTTTTATCTGCATCTTAAGCACATGACAAGCAATCTGGAAATTATTGCTGCATTGGGTGATTGTCAGGCTGCTGCGAACCAGATCTCCAACTCCAAGTGCCCTACAAGCATCAGTGTCTTCTCAGACACCAGCTCTGTGCACATGGTTGATCTTGGCAACATTTATGCCAATTTATAAATAGGCTCGATTCCGGAATTACAACTGAGGCTTCACTCTCACTCGTGGGGAAACAATGAATGTTAGCTAAAACAAAAAATTCCAGCCAATTTCCTCCCCAGCCATGTAGGATACTTGCATTGGGTATTTGGTTTACAATATCAAGAAGAGCAGCACCTGCTTATTCTAACACCCTAATATTCATCAGCATGATCTCCTTACATCTCTGAGATTTGATCTGGAAGTATCTTGAATATTTTTATCCAGTTTGGAGCCAGTATTCATTTATATGACCTTTCAGAGCAAATTGGATACTGGTTTCTCAGAAAAAAAAAAAGAAAACCCTGAAATAAAGACACAAAAGGGTGTATTCCAATAATAAACTGCCTCTTAAGCACAAAGTGTCAACACTAATAACGACTTTCAGGATTATCTGACACACTTCCTTGTTTTTTCAACAAAGTGACTTGGCCAATATCACAAGGCCATGTAGGTTCAAAGCAAAGTCTAGAACTCGAGTCTCAACATTCCCGGTCAAGTTCAAGTGACCAACCGCGCTAGTCTACCCAAGTTTCCCAGGACATAGAACTTGCCATTTTTAAAGCAAGACAAGCCCAGGCTAACTGTCTCTGTTTGCCTGAGACTGAGTTTTCCCAGGATATAGATTTTCGGTGCAAAAACAGAAAAAGTACCAAACTGGTAACAGTTGTTTACCCTAAATCCATTGCTTCCTTCACTAAATAAATCCACCCCTTTTATCAGTTTAATGAAATTTTACTAGTTCTGCCTCAACTATACAAGTCCAGGAAGAGGCCAGCAATTAGAAATAGAGTTTAATAGTTGTTGCACAGCTGTATCTCCTCTAAGAGGGACAGAATTCTATCCATTAATTCACACATAAATGATCAAAACTAAAGCCTCAAGATTCTCTCAGAAATTTTTAAAAGAATTTTCAGGTCTTTAAATAATTAAAAGTTAAAAATATTCAAGGGGAAGAAAATGAGTATCATGAAAATGAGCATTATGAAGCCAGTCCTGTTTGAGTACCGAACTATTATTATATGTCCAAACTTACCGGAAGTTGTCCCTTCTGAGAAAAGAAGGCCATGGAAAGCTCACAGAGTTACGCTGATTAATGATCCTGAGAGTCAGAATGCAATCATTACTTGTGAGGGACTCCTCTGACACTGTAATGAGCCTACAATTCCTGTGAGTCCACGGAAGACTTTAGAGCCTGTGTTTAAAACTCTTACAGCATTCCCCACAAAATGGATCTGGAAATGATATTTCAGGTTCTTTGAAAAGACTTGGGATTCTGGGTACATGATATCTCCATTTATAATAGAGTTCTTTTTCTTCCCTCCAACTTCAATCAGCAGTCTCCAAAAACCAGGTTGCGGGGTAGGGGTGAGAATTCGGTAAGAAAGTGTTGCTGGACTGGGCCAAGCCTATATCAATGAAGTCGCAGATTAACCAGCCAGACACTCTGTTGGGCACTTCATTCATGCACATTCTCAACCTCAAAACCATTCTTCAAGGCCAGTGTCATTACCTCAAATATCTAAGTAAGAAGCTGAAGCTCCAATCACTCACTGGCTCCAAGACCGAGAGCTAGTAAACAGAGGTGCCAGTTCCAGTCCGAGTCTCTCTGACACCCAACTCCAGGCCCTCTCCCCGGGTAGGTCTCCTCTCTGCTGTACCCTCACCACCAGAGAAGCTGCTCATCTCCCATGTTCTGAGAACGCTGGGTTCGTAAAAGATAACATGTATCACACTGTACATACGAAGAGACAAGTCTCATGAGCAAAGGGAAATATCTCATAGTCCTACTAAAAGGAAAGAAAATTCTACCTTACAATTAAAGAGGGAAAAGGCAAATATATTTTCCAAAACCCCATATGTTAGTTAAAAAATAAATAAACAAACCAATTAAGGCATTTTCCAATATAGCCACAGTTAACAAGCAATGAAACACAATGATCTTCAATTCGATCTGCCATATGGAAATCTCTTCTCTGATTCTGGGGTGGCTAATATCCCTAAACAAATCCCTACAGTCCATAGTTCACACAGGGATACAATCCCTTGCTCCACGAAAGTGATTCTCTTGACCTTTCTATTTTTAGGAGAAATAAAAGAGACAATAAGTTATAACTCACCAAGTGACAGG
>NW_011888847.1:6304323-6306023 GCF_000151845.1 Pteropus vampyrus | reverse complement strand
GAAAGAAAGAAAGAAAGAAAGAAAGAAAGAAAGAAAGAAAGAAAGAAAGAAAGAAAGAAAGAAAGAAAGAAAGAAAGAAAGAAAGAAAAAGGGAGGGAGGGAGAGAGGGCAGAGAGAGAGAGAGAATAATTTCTTACCTTTGGCTTTCTTGCTCTTTTCTTCTCTCCCTTCAAAAAACAAGTCGAAAAGAAACTTTCAGCTATTTCAGCTGGAAAATTAAGATTCCAGATTGCTTTCCTTCCTAAGGATGATGATAATCTGATCTCCTGCCTCCTTGCCTGGTTTAATCAGTAAAGAACACTAAATACAATGTCTATATACTTTAAAAGATGAGTTTACTATTGAAAAGGGCAATGCTGCAAGTAGCCAAAGTTTTCAGTGCTTCAACTGTTAATAAATCCCTTGAGTCTTTGAAACTTACAGAAGAGTATCCAAATAGCAAGTTCCTAGCCCCTTGGAATTGAGCACTGTGAGTTTCTAACCCAGAGTTCTTGTCTTATTAACTTTTCTTTTTGTGCACTGACAGGTATTTCTACTTCCTTTGCTCCTGCAGAGCTCTGGGGACGATGGCTCTCTCTGTCATCACGCAGGGCCCCAGTCTCTGCAGAGGGTCCCCTGGTGAAGAAAGGCTTTTGGGGAAAGCCACAAAGCGTATCAAGGATTCCTGCGAATTCTACCACTTTATGGAGGAATTACATGACCGCTTTCAAGAACAAGGTTTGGGAATTACAAATATGGAGCTATCAGAATTTCTTAGAGGATTAAGTTGGAAGCAGGATGATGGATGGAGATTTCATTCACTCTGAAAAACTGGAAATGCAGTTTTACAAAAAGGTAATTTAAAAGTGATTTCTCTACTTCTACAAGGGGCTCACATAAAAGCTCTTAAAAGGTAATTTTTTCCCAGTCCATTCCAAACATAATTCATATGATGCAGGTAAAACAGGACGCATTAGGAATTTAAGTCTTATGATGGAACATTGTGCTTCTACAGTTCTCAAAAGGTTTACACCATGTGTGAAGGTCCTTTGTTTATGGGAACCTATTTAACCCAAATAACCAGGAAGAAGTGAGCCTGTATAGCTTTGGGGACAGGAAGGAGATGCATGAGCTGTTCCCAGACCTCTGTGTGTCACCAGTTGCTCCTCCAGCTCAAATCCCAGGGCCCTGGTCCACTAGCTCCTCTCTCTTGCTTTGCCAGCTCCTCTTTAAGCTTATCCCCTAGTTTATTTGCAGCTCCCCTCAATGAGAGCAGAGGAAATGGAACAAGATAAAATCAAAGCAATCATTGCTGCTGCTTTTGAAGAGCTCTGATAAAAGACTACATGAGAGAAGCTGTAGTTACTACGATCAACAACAAGGATTTAGGATTATATGTGAATTTCGATTATCCATGCTAAACCTCTCTCTCTCTAGCCTGACTCCTAGAATCTCCAAAAAAGATAACCTGCTCCCTTCAGAGCCCTGATCTCCAATACTCTCGGCCCTTCTTCTGCTGCTGACTTAGACGATTGCTGAACCACTCACTGGCTTGCTTTCCCAGCAAAGAGACCATCTGTTCGCAAATTTCCTAAATCCTAAGAGCTCATCCCTTCAATTCCAGCTCAACCCCATGGTGGTTCTTACCTCTTTTTTTTGTCCAGAGAGAGAAGGCACTTTTTCTTCCGAGTACCTTATTAACTTTCCCATTACTCTTTACC
>NW_011888847.1:6292970-6304273 GCF_000151845.1 Pteropus vampyrus | reverse complement strand
ATCAACAACAAGGATTTAGGATTATATGTGAATTTCGATTATCCATGCTAAACCTCTCTCTCTCTAGCCTGACTCCTAGAATCTCCAAAAAAGATAACCTGCTCCCTTCAGAGCCCTGATCTCCAATACTCTCGGCCCTTCTTCTGCTGCTGACTTAGACGATTGCTGAACCACTCACTGGCTTGCTTTCCCAGCAAAGAGACCATCTGTTCGCAAATTTCCTAAATCCTAAGAGCTCATCCCTTCAATTCCAGCTCAACCCCATGGTGGTTCTTACCTCTTTTTTTTGTCCAGAGAGAGAAGGCACTTTTTCTTCCGAGTACCTTATTAACTTTCCCATTACTCTTTACCGCTAAGGAGTCAGTCCCCACCCCTGGCACTAGCTCTTCTCTAAAAAGTAGTCTGAGTCAAGGAAAAGTGAGGCTGCCTGGAGCCATGCAGAGCCAATATTCTCGTTATGAGGCTGGTCTCAGTGACCATGATTACTCACACACTTTCCCCACTGCAATGATGATCGACCCTATATTCAAATTCAGCAGTTGATAGTGGTTTGTCCAATGGGGCTAGGTCTCCATCAGCCAACAAGAACAGTAAGATGTGAAGAGAAGAGCCCAGAGAAATGCCAGGAACATGGGCCTGGGAGTCAGAAACTAAACCTGACATCAGTTAAGAGGTGAGGCAAAAATTTGAACTCAAGTCTGTTTGGCTCTAAACTCCATGAACTTAACCACAATTATCCTACTTCCTATATTAATGATATGGTAATAGTAGGTGCATATGAACTGTATGCTGGGTACTCGACTGGGCATTATTATCCCCAATTTTTAAAGTTAGGGAAACCAACTTCAATAAAAAAAATAAATGTAGTACCAGTATTTAAGCCCAATTCTGTCTGGCTCCAAAGCCAGCTGTGGCACCGTCCAAATGTAAGCTGAAAGGAGGAGCATTCAGACTATGAACAGCGCCCATGACTATGGTTGGTCTGGTGGTGGCTGAGCCAGGGCAGGACTGGTGATGTTGGAAGGAGCAGTGGAGACAATGGCAACAGCAGGTGTTGGCAACATGGGCTGGGAGTACATCAGCAGTGTTTCTGTGCCCTCCGGTAGACCTTAAGAACACAACAGAGCAAAGGGATATTTCATACTCTCATGGGACAATAGCAGGAAGGAAATAAAGCAGAACCAGTTGGGAGTCGATATCAAGAGACTATGACAGGGCAGCAGCATTAGGCCAGGAGAAGGGTCAAAGCAAAGCCTAGATCCAGCTCTTCTGGAGCACACAGGATAGGAGGTTGGCGAGGAAGCCGGCAAGACACTGAGCAGTGGCCCATAAACTCCATGGTATTCGAAGGCCTCCGACAAAATATACGTCAGTGAATCAGGTTAAAAGCAGAGCTTAGAGGAGAAGAAAAGTGTCAAGACCCAAGACATCTGAATAGGGGTTCAAGCTAAGGTGGCCCTAGACAAAAACATAACCTGAACTCCCCAACAGCAACTGTGGCCTGAGAGAAAAAGGCTCTCTGGCCCCACGGGTAGCCCTAAGCGGTTTCCAAGCTGCAAAAGTATCAGTGAGTTGGGTCTAACTTAGAATCAGATGTGTCGCCGGAAAGTTCCCCAAAAGAGGATACCCTTACTCAGCCATTAATTCCCATGAAGGTCATTATCTTGGCTACAATTGAGAGGATTTAAAAACCAAATTATATATAAAAGGCTACCTGGGCTGCAAATGAGAATAATGTGGAAGGTTAATCTCAGTCTTTTTTGCCAAAAATCACATTATTAACGGTGACATGCATAAAGTACTATGATGCATGATCTACAGCCCAGGAGACCCACACAGTTTGGGAATAAGCCATGGAGAAAACCTGTGTTTTCTTCTCCCTATATCAGCCCTCAAATGGCTTCAGTCTGAGATTCAGCCCAGCCTCCTTTCTATTCCCTACTCCCTTTCAATCCCCAACGCTGCTGCTTCTCCTACTTCTGATCAGTCATCACCATTTGAGTGCACAGGTTTGCAAAGCAAACACTATAGGAACCTACAGGTGAAGAAACCAGAAAACAGAGAGAAAGCAGGAACTGATGTCTCAAGGCAATGACCTGGAAGGCAATGAGAGGGGCTGTAGGTAAAGAAGCCTTTAAATCCCAAAGCAAGAGAGCATGGACATTGGCCCAGTCAGGCCTGATGGTCACATTTCTTCTGCAGGTGGAATGAGATTTTTGAATCATAAATCAGCATTTATTCTGGCCCTCTAGATGTCTAGGAGATTGTTTAGACAGAAAAGATGCTGTAACTGCCCTTGAAGAAACTGCAGTCTTATATGCATTTATTCACCTTTATAGCCTCAAAATTTTGTCTCAGAACAAAATTTTGTTCAGGGCAAGAGAGGAGAGGACTGGTCATTCCTGGGAGGTGAGAGAAAGTCTCCAGAAACTCTCTCCTCCCACTGGCTGCTTGCAAAAGGCATAAGAAAATTCCAGAAGACTGAGAGGAAAGCCTTACCTAGAGCTCACAATTGTAATTAGGACACTATCCAACACTGCGGGGAGGGTGGCGGGGAGTCCCCTGCTAACCCATTTAACCCATGTTTAGACATGTAGTGTAAGGTAAATATAAAATTTTGTTGTTTTAAGCAATTGTTATTCTGCATTATTTGTCACAATATAACCTAATCTCTCCTGACTAAGACACCATCTTATATTTGAATGAGGCAATCATCTGGGTACCATAATTACACAATAAGGCAGGCAAGGCATGCATTATTTCCCCTTTAAAGATAAAAGAAACTGAGGCTCCAAAAGATTAATCGAATGTCCTAAAGTCATATAGCTAACAACATGGGATGTATTTGGGACTAGAATTCATGTCCTCCAAGAAAGAGCACCATAGATAGTGTCCCTGTCTATCTCTATCCTGTCTCCAGTGTCCCCAAATCCTTGCTCCCTGTTTATATGAATACACGCACGCATACACACACACATACATATACACATACACACACATACATATCTTCTTAGGGCGAATGGATTTTGAACCTCAATCTCTTTCCTTTATGTAACAGCAAAACATGCAAGAACCTGGTCAATGGCAGACCTTCAGACTCAGAATGCAATTGAGAGCTCGGGCCTAGCTGCAAAGCTACAGTAATGTATTTTTAGATGAAATGTGAGTTGACAAGTTCTAGAAAGGCCAAAAAAAAAAAAAAATGAATGCTGAGATGAAAAGTATTTTCACAATCAGTGGATAAAGAGTGAAGTTGGGGGAGGGGAGAGGTAGGGGTTAGGGAGGGAAAGAGAGAGAGAAAAAAGAAGATACATTCCTCATGTTTTGCATTTCATTTCAGTTTCTTCAACATAATTTACATCCTGAGTGGAAAATTAGACCTCATTCGCTGTTTGCTATAAAGTTGCCAGCAGTCATGGGATGACATCTAGGAAATTCTAATCTCTTACTAACACACATAGGCAAGAGAATCTCCCAACAAGAACAGACAGCCTCCTGTGGCGCCTAACTCCATCTCTGCCACTCTGACTGCATTCTGTACCCAGAACCCCAAATTGTACAAATCAAAATGATTTCCCTGAATCAACACTATGCTGAGAATTCAATTACTTCATTTCTAAGCTACGATAAGGAACTAGAGTCAAGTCCTAAGGCCAAAATACGAAACCAGCTGGTGTCAGCAACTGGTTCCAGGGTTTGTCCTTGGTGCCTCAAGAAACACAATATGGAAATTTAGTAATTTCTAAAAAGAAATTAATTTTGTAATTTCCCCCATTTTAGGGCAACTCTCAGGGCCATTCATATTTTCCATCGCCTTCTCTACCTCGATAGACCCCGAGCCCTGAGCACAGTGCCCTTCCAGGGTGATGGTTGTGTTTATGGTCCACGCTTGGTTAAGCACCTGGTTCTGAAAATGTCAGTATGCGACTGTCCCGAGAACAAGCAAGTTTGCAGCCAGCATTGTGAGTACGACCTTGTCAGCCCTCTGAAATTCTGGGCAAAGAAATGCTTATAAAATAACTGCTTAAGTCCTCAATTCCCTTGTCTGATGGCTGCTATTAGAAACTCAATAAACGTTCCCAGTGTATAGACATCAGTGTACAAGATAAAAGCTTTCTTAGTTTCATTCACCTTACCTGGGATGGATTCACAGGATTTTGTTAAGGCTAAATGAGCACTTTTTCCTTGGAATGGTACTTGTTTTCTCTCTCTCTTTTTCTTTTTGCTAACTTGTAAATCTGATCACCATGGAGCCAGAGGAATTCTCTGGGATTATAGGGATGGATAGTCGTATAGTTTTATGTAGCAAAGTAAATATCCATAAGGCAGAAATCCTGCCTAAGAAGATTTTGTGCCTTTCCTGTTATTCAAAAGCATTATTTTCCCACAGCAAGGTTTTGGATATCAGTTCCTTAGGAAAAGCCTGAGATAATCTGCAGCTACAGAACACTTCAACAATGGTTCTTCACCACATGGGACTCTCTAGCCCCTTCAGAAGTTGGTTGCAGGCCGTGAGCCCTCTCTCCAATAAGAGGCACAGAGGCACACATACGGTCTACAATCTCAGGATGTTCACGTCTCCATACAGCCCACCTATTTCTTCCCTGTTTTGACCCTTGTCCTATCCCTCTTTCCCAATGAAAGGGGATGTTCATGCAGGAAGTGCAAGCTCATTCCATTCGATGATATTGCCCCCTTTCTCCCATAGGAGCTTCTTATTCACCCCAAAAGAGGACATTCTCCTTAATTTCTCTGAATCTCATTTCCCTCACAAGATGGGAACTATAATATGTACCAACTCACTTCATGGGATACTGTGAAAATTAAATAAAGGAAGAGACATAAATATACTCTGAATTATGGATCAAACATTGCACACTTGTGCAATATTGTTAATGAAGAGTGCATGTGTCAGCTGTAATGGGCTCTGTCCGTTCTGCTTCCAATCTCTTCCATCTGTTTGCTGAACACACCAGATCGTTGATTTGATTTTTCACTGAGGGCTTCTGGGGTTCACGGTGCTTACACATGCCTTCGCAAATGATGGTGTGTGTGAGGAGAACTGCAAGATTGTCAATTCTTTAATGACAGTGTATTGGCACCTGGGGAACAGCCAAACATTGCTGCAATCCCCATAATTCAGAGGCCTCCATAAATCAGCCTGATGAGGAAGAAATGCTAAAGCAGTTATATTGCTTTCTACGCCTCGAAGAGAGAATGAATGGTTTAAAGGTTCTTTTAGGGTGACCAAGTTGTCCAATAATCCATTCCTCAAGTTATCAAGTGTAACTAAAGACTTCTAAGATAGGACGCAGGGAAAAGTAAAGATGATAAATATTATCCTGCATCTATCTTATCCTTTTTTGCATGTTAACTGCTTTAATAGGTTTAGAGTACTTATTTGTACAAATTTACTTGTTAGGATAGGCTAACTGCTGTAACAAATACACCCAAAGATGTATAATAAGCTTGTGTGAAACAGGAATCTATTTCTCCCACACATAAACAGTTTGAGGTATTTTCTCTTTAGTTCCACAAAATTGCATGGGGTCCCAGACCGATAAAGGCTCTGCCAGCCTCAACACATGGCTTTCGATGTTGTCCTAGCATCGACATGTTGCAGACAGAAGGGTAAAGGGCAGAGAGAATTAGGTTTGGGAGGTTTAATGGATTAGACCTGGAAGAGAGAGAGAACTCTTCTGCTTATGTTGCATTAACTACACTAAACTGCTAGGGAAACTGAGAAATGTAATCTAACTAAGAAAAAAAGGAAATGGGTTTTTATGAGCATGTAGCTCCTTCTTTCCAGAAATCATTTGAAAAACAACAATTTTGAAATTAATTTTTGGCTGGCATTTGGATGAATAAACTTAGTTGGTTAACTTATTCATATACTCATTCACTTAACATGCACTTACCAAGCATCTATTCTGCACTAATCTCTCTTTAGTCACTGGGAATACAGCAGTTTAATTAAAAAGAACAAAAACAAAAAAAAAAACGGCGAAGTCTTTGTCTAGAGTTTATATTCTAGTGTAGTCAGACAGCCCATCGAATAAGTAAAATACAGGGGATATTAGTGATGAGTATTTAGATAAGGAATAAAGTAAGGAAGGAGACTGGGAATGTCAATGAAAGGTAGTTTGCTACTTTAGATAGGATGGCCAAAGATAAAGAAGCAGGATCAAAAGAAACAGAGGTCTCACACAGGAGCCTCACCTCAGCAGAAGAGTCAAAGGCCCTTCGACAAAGTTCTAGGACACAGTCGTTCATTTCCCAGGGTCCATCATCTGCTGAACTCAGACATTACATCAGACTATTTATAAGATGATTGAATAATGACACTTTTTCCTCCTTTGTCACAACTTGCACTAAAATTATTGTGCGCTGGACCTACAGGTGAGTGGATGGATATTCTTTGGAAATCTAACAAACTGACTTTGTGTCTTTTGTGTGAAAAGCATTTCAGTTAAATGAAAGAAACAAGCCCATCTCAAACAGTAAGAATAATTCATAGTAAATGGCATTTCTTTTCTGCTGGGATATTAATTAATCAGAGTTGACAAGGACAAATGGTAACACAAGGCGGGGAAACGAGGGTCTTTGCTGTTTCAAAATTGTCAAATCAAGCACCCATCCTGGCAGCCTGCTCGGGGGCAGTACTTAGAGTTTCTTTGGGTGCTAATTTCCTCTCTGATGTTACCATAGAAACACACGAGTTGTTTTTTTGTTTGTTTTGTTTGGGGGCAAATGAGATTCCCTGGTGAAACATTTGAAGGAAAAGTACCTTGTTGTTATTACTGCAGACACAAGAAAAAGGAGCCTTTTAGTCCTTGGAAACAAAATGACAATGTCTTCTTCTATTTATGCAGCCTTCCATAGCAATAGGACTTTGACGTGTAGTCTCTGCAAGCCAGGGCAGGGCTTATCTCCATTTTACTAATTTTACAAGCAAGAAAAACTGAGAAACAGAGAATGGAGAACCATGAGAAACATAGTATACGCAAAGATTGGGAAAAAAATATATATATATATAAAGGGCCTTGAATTCCAAGCGAAGGGCATTAAATTTTATTATTTAATAATTACTATTAATATTAATAAAAGAACAATCCATATATTTTTTGTACTATTCTATGTATTCTCAGTTAATCCTTATAACAATCCTGTGAGGTAAGAATTATACTCTTCTCCCTTTTTCAGATGAGGAGACTGTGGCTTAGAAGAAGTAAGTCCCACAGTCAAGATCACAGAATAGGAATCAGATCGTTTTAAGGACATTGGGGTGAAATGGCAGCTTTTGGAATGTTTTGAGAAAGAGGTGACATGATCTTTCAAAGGGCTGATCCAGCTGCTATGTTGGAAATACACTATATTTCCAAGAGCAGACACAAAGAGCCCCAGGAGGCTATTGCAGGAACCCACACAAGAGAAGATGGTGGATCAGAGTGATAGCAGAGAGGTGATGAATTTCCTGACTGTTTAAAAATGGGGTGTGAGAAAAAGGAAAGAGTCAAGGGTAACTCCAGTTTGTTTTTTTGTTTTTTTTTTTTACTTAAATAATGGATTGTTTTCAGCTAAGATGAGGAAAGCTACAGCTGTTACAGGTTCAGAAAAACTCAGGGGAACAGGAACTCGGTTTTGGATAGATTCAGTTTATGATGTCACTTAGACAACCAAGTGAAAATGCCAAGGAGACCGATGGAAATAAGAATCTAGAGTATAAAAGTCTGGACTGTACATATCAATTTTGGAGTCTTTAGCATTAGATGGTATTTACAGCCATGAGACTAGATGAGCTCACCAAAGTAAATACAGATAGAAAAGAAGAGAGGACCAAAGGCTGAGCCCTAGAACACTCCTACATTAAGAGATCGGAGAGAAGAGAAGGAACCAGAAAAGGAAAGCAAAGAGGGCATGGTCTGCTGGAAGCCAAGCAAAGAACACACATCAAGAGTAGGCGATAAACATATGTGTCAAATGCTGGTAACAGTTCAAGGAAGATGAAGACTGACAACTTACCGCGGGATATACCAACATGGAGGTCATGGGTAACCTTGACAAGAGCCATTTCTATGAAAGGATTTGAGCGAAAAGCCAAAATAACTAGGTTTAAGAAAAATCAGGAGAAAAGAAATTGGAAACAATGAGCATAAACGTCACTTTCTAGGATTTTTGTTGTAGCAGGTGTAAAGAAATGAGGTAGCAGCTGGTGGAGAAAATGGACTCAAGATTCCTTATTTTAAGATGAGAGATATAATAGTATGCTCATAAGATTGATCCAGTAAAGAACAAAAAAGCCAGTGATGTAAGACAGAAGGGGAGAGTGGCTACAGAGATGTCCTGAAAACCAAGTGGAAAATAGGATCTAAGGCGCAAGTGGTAGAGTTTGATGTGATTATAAAGAATTCTTTTCTGCCTTTCCAGGAAGAGCCTATACTACACCAAAGGCGTATGGAGTGGTCATGGGGGAATTCATAGAGTTTCCTTAGTTATCAATTGTTATGCAATAAATTACCTACAAACTTAACATCTTAAACACATGCTTATTATCACACAGTTTCTGGGGGTCAGGAATCTGAGTGGTACTGAGATGGTCCTGTGGCTCACAGTCACAAGGCTGTGACCAAGATCAGTTCTAGCCATCGGCATTTCAAGACTCAACTAAAGAGTTCACTTCCAAGCTCACATGGTTGTTGGCAGCATCCAGTTGCTTGAGGGTTGTTGGACTAAGGGTATCAGTTCCTCACTGGCTGTTGCCTGGAGGCCTTCCCCGGTTCCTTGCCATGTGGGCCTCCACAATGCAGCTCAGAGCATGGCAGATGACTCAAGCAGAGAAAGCAGGTAAGTGGGCAAGAGGGGGAAAGCAGGACAAAGTCATGGTCTTATTTGTAACCTAATCTTGGAAGTGATACCCATTACCTCTGTCTCATTCTGTTTGTTAGAAGCGCATCACTGGGTCTGGCCCAGACTCATGCACACTGATGTGCATACCAGTAGGTGGAGATCATCGGAGGCCATTTAGAGGCTGCCCACCAGAATGCTGAACTTAAAACTAACCAAAAGTAGTTCCTGAATGTTTTCTCTTCCGGTAGTTTGACTCCATTCCCAGCTCTGAGCAAAATAAAGCTTAGAAATGGAAAGAGGCTGGCTGTTCATCTTCTAAAGTTGTCTTGCTTGGTCATTTAGCAGCCCCAAGGGCGCTGTTATTTTTTAAGGCACACAAGCCTCTAACTGCAGTTGTTGGGCCTGCTTTTGGCTCCGAGCTCTGGCTCCCTACAGTACTTATGCTCGGAGCTCCCCAGCTCACATGGCACCTCAGGATGCATCATTTTCTGCAGTTTTAGTTCATTCATTGTCAGCTGCCACCATATTTCTTTTTCTGAGGGACTTTGCCCACTATCAAGGACAGGATGCATATTGCCTCCTGTCCTGAGATTTTCCCAAGGAAGTGAATATTCCTCTAACTCAAATTCTAACCCATTCTGCTTCCACCAAGAAGGAAATGGAAGGTAGAATTTAGTAGGCAAGAGATACTTCAGGATGTTTTCAAACCTGTTTAAGCACACATTTCCCAGCTTATGCGAAGAGAACTGAAAAGCTAACTGAAGAATCATTCTCCGAAGAAATGAGTCATGAGGAATTTACACCACACCAGAAACAACCACCTCACTGGTTATTGTTCACACTTTACAAAAGGGCAACTACACCCCTACCCAAGCCTACTGTGCTTGGGAAGCTGCCTCCTGATGAGCAGAGTAAAGGCTGGTGTTGGTGGTTCACACGTCTCCAGTGGTAGACTTAACCCCACGTTCATTGCTACCGTAGAGCTCAGCGACGAAGCCAATCAGCTACTTCCCTTCTGAGAACCTTCCGCAGCTGCAAGGAAAGTGGTGATGTGGGACAGGGACTGGTTCATGCACTCTGGTGCCATGCAAAGCTGGGCTGAATTCCAGCTCATTTTCTTATTTGCAACCCTGGGCACATGTCTAAGTTTTCTGTGCTTGTTTCACAGCCTTAGAAAAAGGATTAAACAATATGGCATAGATTATGGGCCAAGGAGCTGCCCCCTGCCTCTGGGTCCCCACGGAACAGGGTCCCCTCCGCCCCTAATTTCCAAGACTATCCTAACCTTCTCAGCAGTACTCCTCATGTTTCCATTCTCCTTCCCACAAAAACTCAGCTTCGAAAGGTACTAAACCAGGAAAATCTCCTCTGAGACGCTCTTGAGCGAAAGGAAGCCATTGAGCTCATTTGTGCTGTGACCATCAAGACTTTGAGGCCTCTCTCAGTTACACATCAAGAGGGTCTCTGTGGTTAAATACGGACACATAGAAACGCTTTAAAGTCCTTCTCTCAGATCTACTCCCAATCTATAATCTCTCAAATCTTGTCAATCCCCAGCCTTGGGTAAATCTAATCATCCATTTTATCTACTCCTGTTTCTAAGCTTTTGAAAATTATAAAAGCTGACTGACCAGTTTCCATTATACATCTATGTTTTTCCACCTAGGCTGCTCACTAATTCTTTTATTCATTCTTAGTAACTGTCTATCCTGCTCCCTATGGCAGCAATTTCAATTTATTCTACTCTTTTCTAATCTTCAAATGCCCCATCCCCTTCTTTCTCAGCCTCTTACTTCACAGAAAAACATAATGTTCTCTCCCTCACTTCCCCCTTTCTTCATCTCAAAGTAACTTCATCACTTCATCAACCCCTCTGGCCTCACTCCATTTTGCAGAGGAAATAAAAGCTTCAACCCCTGCCCATTGGCATTGTCTCCATAACTCTGCCATCAGGACTTGATTCCTGATGGCGATCCGCTGGCTTTGGTGCCCACCCTTCATGCCTCCTCCTTGATTTTCTCACATTAATCCAGCCCCTCTTCCTCTCTTAAATGTTCACCATCTCCCTTGATGCTTTAGGGTAAGATGCCTTTTCCACGTGTTCTCTGCCCTGTCCCCACACCAAGCAACTCTCTTTTCACCAGTCGACATCATGCACAAATTCACCACCCACGGTTCTCTATCATTCATTCACCTCTCGACTCCTTAAAAATCAGGCTATAATCAAATCAAATACTTCACTGAAGATGCTTTCTCAGATATCTCTCTCTTTCTAATTGAAAATCCTATGGTCTCAGGTCAGTCCCTCTCTGATTGGATCCCTCTGCAATATTTAATGCAGCTATCCTCTCCTGTTTTTTTTTTCTTCTATGCCTTCTCCCACTTTTTCTACTGTTTCTATCAGTCTCCATGGCCTGTGCACCTTTGTCTTCCTATCAAATGTAAACATTTCAGAC
>NW_011888847.1:6289188-6291850 GCF_000151845.1 Pteropus vampyrus | reverse complement strand
TCTCATCTGAAAATCAGAACTGCCTTCCATGTTCCCCACTGTGCTTGGAAAGAGCATCCCTGTCTGAGTCTTGTCCAGGTGGAAACAGCTTGCAAGGGAATTCTGCTGCAGGACAGAGTACATACGAGATACCTTCTCCAGTCACCTTCAGCCCCTTCTAAGGTTCTTGTGATCTATCAAAGCATCAGACAAGACCAGCACATGGTTCTAAGCTAAGCACTTTTCCCCTGCTGGCAATGAACTTGTGAAGCAGATAGGAAAAGACAGAGGCCATCAGATGGCCATCAGCCAAGTGAGACCAGCTTTGCTAACCAATGATTCAGACGCATAATGTCATTACCACCTTCTACGTGCAGGTTCTGCATCTTAAAAACTCAGGCTCCTTTTTCAGCAACCTTATATAGAAATATGCATCCTGTTTCTACTTCCTTCCATGTCACATATATCATTTCTTCCTAGTTTCACTGTGATGTATAGGGATCGGAGGCTGTGAAGAGTCAGCAATGATTAACTGAAGGAGATACCTCTAAATCACAAATCAATTCACCTCCTTCTTCAGCAATCTGAAGAAAGAATCTCATTTCGTTGAGGTTATTTTAGTACCTTTGAATCTTGGTAATAAATGACACTTCCAGAGCTCATCTCTCTGTCCAATTGTGACTTTAAATCTTGGCAGTTGGTAGGGGAAGGAGGGCAAAAGAGAAATTGAGCAAAGGGTATCTCCAACCCAACCACACAACCCAGATGGCCTCACCCTGCACCACAAAGACCCATCTCATTTTATGGACCATCAAAGGCTCTGCAGTACTTCTCAAGTGGTAGTCAGAGAAATAGGTTCAAGTTGACACATTTCATAACTTATGGAATAACGACTTAAGAAAGAGTCCTCAACCCTGAAGTCAACACTCACCAAACTATTTCCAGCTGAGCATGAGAATAATCTGAATTTTTTAAAAAGCTATCAGTAGACTATTCTCAAAGGCCGTTTTTCAGTCCGCTCCCCCAGTTCTGTGGAGCAGGTATCAGCAAATCGAACTGATTTAGCTGGATCTTCTTTCCCTGCCACAGCAATGCAGTTGGCAATAAAGTGGTCAAAAAAGCAAACCAGCAGATCAGGTGAGAAAGAAAGGAGGAAAGAGGCACAAGAAGCCTGTCATTAATTAGTCCATGAATATTGTAGAGCTGACTACAAGGCCACATTCTGAACTACCAGGAGAGAAAGGACACTAGAAACCAACAACTCTGACCATTTAACGTGTCTCCTTTTTTCATTGGGCTGTAATCCAAAATGAGGTAAAACTGTTCTCTTTAAATGCCTTTAGAACATATCCTGGCCTGAGTGGAGAACTGTGTGTGTGTGTGCATGCGTGTGCGCACACACACACACATGCATAACTTTGTGCTGCAGAGCATCTCCAGTTAAGACGCAGAAAAATATGAGTCAAATGCTGAAAAAAATCTCTAGAAAAATAAATGGTCTATAACCAAAGTCACAATGGTTCGCTCCGCTTATAAAAGGATCCAGGAGGGCTGATCATCTTCTTTCTTGTCTTCTTTTGGTTATAGACCATTTAAACATAAGGTCTCTATTGCCGATCTTTTTTTTTTTTTAATGTTATAGCCCGAAAAAGTGTTTTGTTAAAAAATTTTCTAGCTTCACTCTCATTTCAAACAGCACAATCTCCAATGAGTCATAATATAAGCACGTCTACTTATATAAGCGCTTCTACTCATTGGCCAAAGCAAGTCACACGGCCACACTGAACTGCCAAGGGAGTCAGGAAGTGCAGTCTTGTCATTATTGCTATCAAAGTCACCACCAGCCCCTGTAGAGTCTACCTCCACATACAGTTGATCTTTGAACAACACAAGAGTTAGGTGTGTTGAACCCTCCCCATCCCCTGTGCAGTCAAAACCCATGTATAAGTTTTGACTCCTCAAAAACTCAGTTGTCCCTCAGTGTCCACAGGGGATTGGTTCCAGGACCCCTAAAGACACCGAAATCTGCAGATGCTCAAGTCCCTTATATAAAATGGCTAGAATAAGATGGTTTGCCCTCTGCATCCACGGATTCAATCAATACTGGAAAACGGTGTTTTCAATCCACAGCTGGGAGCTCATGGATGTAAAACCTGAGATATAGAGAGCCAACTATATTTTACTTTTTAAAATTCACAACTATATATTTACTTTTAAAAATTCACATATTAGTGGACCCACCTAGTTCAAACCCTGTTGTTCAAGGGTCAACTGTATTTCTCAAATCAGTCCCTCCCTAGCCATTCCTACTATGAGTCGTGAGCTCAAGCCTCTTCTCTTCTCTTCTGCACTATAATGAAAGCTCCCAACACCATTTCCTGCTGCCAGTCTGGCCCTTCTCCAATCTATTCTGAATGTGGCTGCCACAGGCCACTTTTGAAAACACAATCTGAGTTCTTGGTAGAATCCTGCAGCTTTCAGTTCAGCATTCACAACTCTTAGTGTGGCCCGGGGGTTCTTGTTGGTGCTGCTGTCGCCCACATTCCTGATCTCATTCCCCACCCTCCCTCATACTCACTTCACTGAAGCCCTTGCAATTCTCTCTCACCACCAAGGTTTACACCTCTGTGTCCTGGCCTGTGCTACTCCCTTGGACTGAGATACCTTTCCACCTCTTCTTTTA
>NW_011888847.1:6286874-6289138 GCF_000151845.1 Pteropus vampyrus | reverse complement strand
GAGTCAGGAAGCGCAGTCTTGTCATTATTGCTATCAAAGTCACCACCAGCCCCTGTAGAGTCTACCTCCACATACAGTTGATCTTTGAACAACACAAGAGTTAGGTGTGTTGAACCCTCCCCATCCCCTGTGCAGTCAAAACCCATGTATAAGTTTTGACTCCTCAAAAACTCAGTTGTCCCTCTGTGTCCACGGGGGATTGGTTCCAGGACCCCTAAAGACACCGAAATCTGCAGATGCTCAAGTCCCTTATATAAAATGGCTAGAATAAGATGGTCTGCCCTCTGCATCCACGGATTCAATCAATACTAGAAAACAGTGTTTTCAATCCACAGCTGGGAGCTCATGGATGTAAAACCTGAGATACAGAGAGCCAACTATATATTTACTTTTAAAAATTCACATATTAGTGGACCCACCTAGTTCAAACCCTGTTGTTCAAGGGTCAACTGTATTTCTCAAATCAGTCCCTCCCCAGCCATTCCTACTATGAGTCGTGAGCTCAAGCCTCTTCTCTTCTCTCCTGCACTATAATGAAAGCTCCCAACACCATTTCCTGCTGCCAGTCTGGCCCTTCTCCAATCTATTCTGAATGTGGCTGCCAGAGGCCACTTTTGAAAACACAATCTGAGTCCTTGGTAGAACCCTGCAGCTTTCAGTTCAGCATTCACAACTCTTAGTGTGGCATGGGGGTTCTTGCTGGTGCTGCTGTCGCCCACATTCCTGATCTCATTCCCCACCCTCCCTCACACTCGCTTCGCTGAATCCCTTGCAATTCTCTCTCACCACCAAGGTTTACACCTCTGTGTCCTGGCCTGTGCTACTCCCTTGGACTGAGATACCTTTCCACCTCTTCTTTTACTGACTAAATCTGAGTTAGAGATTCCACTTCAAAAATCAGCTGACATAGATGCATCAACGCTACCAGAGTATCCTGTGCATACTTTAGTCAGAGTGCTCTCCGTACTGTGTGTGGCCTTCATTCTACTGCTCCGGCTCTTATTCATAAGGTTTGGGACCAGTCCCTAGCACTGTGCCAGACTTGTTTAAGACATTCCTTAAATGCCAGTTGAATGGATGCATCTATAAAGGCATGCCAGGCTCTGCACTAGGTACTGGATGGAGTCTTGAAGATTGATCACCCACACTATCCACAGGGACATACACAAAGTCTCTGGTATTGTCTCTGGAAGAAAGAGTCAAACCAGTGGGAGAGCTAAAGATAGAGAAAGAAGACAGAGTCAGTTTGCAACCAATTAAGTAAGCAAATATTGTTTCAATTTCCATTCCTTCCCAGGCCTCAGCCATGGGAGCCCTTTCTTTGCAATAAATAATGTTTTCTTTTTCTTTTTTTTTTTCTCTCCACTGAAATCCCCTGTCCTCTGTCCTTCCCTAAGAATCCTGACAAGGCTCGAGTACAAATATAGACACCTAGTTTAGGTTATCCATCCCAGAAAACACATCTAGGCCTTAAGATGCTTTATCACAATGAGCAACAAGCTACCTCCAGAAGAAATTCAGACCCACAACTAGAGACTAGAGTCAGTGTTAGAGACCATGATGGGGAAAAAAATAGAGAATTTTGATCTATTTCTTTTTTTTAAATTTTTATTAGTTTCAAGTATACAGTACAGTAGTTAGACATCTATATAGTTAGTAAAATGATCCCTCAATTGCTCCCTCCCTCCCCTGACCCTCCACCTAGCCAACGTATTAATGCTAATTGCATTCCTTATGCCATGTTTCCCATCCCCACAACCATCGTCAGCTACTAATTTGTACTTCTTTAACCCTTCACCCCATTCTCCCAGCCCCCCAAACGGTCTTCACTTCTGTCCATCAAAAAAATTGTCCACTCTATTTGTGAGTTTCTGATTAGTTTGTTCTTTTTATTCCTTACATTCCTCATATAAGTGAAATCATATAGTATTTATCTTTCTCTGTCTGACTTAAATACCTTCTAGGTTCATCACAGCAATATCTTTTTCCATCCCCTTCCTTTTCATATGCAGGGGTCTTGTTTTCTTATCCTTTTAGCCACTCCATCTCTTGATTGGAGCACATAATTCTTTTCCCTTTAAGGTACTTATGGATAGAAATGTAGTGGTTACCATTCTTTATTCTTGTTTTTAATACATGTTTTTTCTTCTTAAAATAGTCCTTCCAACATTTCTTGTAATTCTGGCTTGGTGGTGATAAATTCCTTTAGTTTATTTTTGTCTGGGAAGCTTTTTATCTGTACTTCAACTCTAAATGATAGCTTT
>NW_011888847.1:6286079-6286506 GCF_000151845.1 Pteropus vampyrus | reverse complement strand
TCTCCATTTCAAACTGGTTCCCTTTTATAATTTCCACTTCCATTTTTATGTTTTTTCTCTCTTTGTTGGAGTTCTCTACATTTCCCAAAAGTTCATTGAGCATCTTGATAACCTGTGTTTTGAACTCTGCATCTGTTAGATTACTTGACTCCATTATATCTAGATCTCTGTTCTGTTCTCTCATATGGTTTTTGCTTCTTTGTCTTCCCATTTTGGCTGTCTTTCTGCATCTGTTTCTATGTACTAAGCAAAGCTCCTAAGTCTTCCAGTCTTATTAGTGCGGATTTGTGATGTAGGTGTCCAGTGGCACAGTCCTAAGAGGGGTTCAGCTACAGGCCAAACTTAGCCCAAGCTTCTACCCCTCTGGGGCCACCTGTCAAGATTCAGCAAACAATCCACAGATGCTGTTCTTATAGCTCCTCAAAAG
>NW_011888847.1:6283213-6286029 GCF_000151845.1 Pteropus vampyrus | reverse complement strand
CAGGCCAAACTTAGCCCAAGCTTCTACCCCTCTGGGGCCACCTGTCAAGATTCAGCAAACAATCCACAGATGCTGTTCTTATAGCTCCTCAAAAGGCCACACCAGAAACCGAGGCCAACTGCCTCCAGTGTGAGTCCAGGCTCTATTCAGAAAGGCGCATCTGACTCGCTGAGGATATACCTGAATGTGGCTTGGGTGGGGCCCTGGTTGGGGGAGGTGAGGTTTCAGGGAATCTTCTGGGCGGAGCGACCTCTGTTATTCAGTTTGATGATGTCATAGCTATGGCAGCGCTGTGTCTCCGCACTGGGAGCGGGGAGGGCTCAATGGAACAATGGATACCACCGGCTCTTCTGTACCAAGCGAGTGTCGAGTGTCGCTTCGACCCTCTCTCCGACAATATCTCCTTGTAAATCCCTCGTGCCCCCTGTGCGCAGCCGAATCGGCACTGGTGCTCAGAGCGAGCAGGTCTGTAACTGCGAAAATCCACTCACGTACACGGCCCCTTTAAGAGGCTTCTGCTGCTGGCGCTGCTGCTGCCTCCATCTCATTCAGCTGCTCTGGACAGGCAGTCCCGCGTCCCCGCCCATCCCACCTGCTGCCGTTGCAGGGTGCTTTCTTGGACTTCTCTCTAGTTGTATGGCTTGTTCATCTAGATCCCAGGCGATTTTTCTTTGCTGCTGCTCCTTGTTTCCAACACAACTTTGATCTGGTCTCCAGAGGGATGAACTGAGCCTCTATCATCTACACCATTTTGAAGCACCTCTCTGATCTATTTCTTGTCACAAACCTAAGTAGTTCTCTTTTCTGACATAGCCCTAGTGAAGAAGTGCTGTTCACCTGTACTTACCTACACAGGTAGCGGGTAACGTCTCCACCATCAGCCGCTAGGAGCACCAGAGACCACCAGGAACTGTGCATTCTGCCCTCTTCGGCCCAGGCCTGCAGTCTCCCTGTGTCTTTGGTCTGACTCCACTCACAAACTCATCAGGAAAGAAGTGGGTTGCTCACAGGTATTTTTGTATTTATTAAGTATAAAATCAAAAATGAAAATAGAGTTTCATTTTTGTGCTGGTCCCAAGAGATAAATATAACAACCACACATAGCACTTCCTATGCAACATGCATTGTTAAAACACCACTAAATAAAACAAAGAGGCAAGACAGTAAATGGTTATCCAGTTTCCTAGTTGTGGAGGACCTTGGGCTAAAACTAGGAAACTTAACTTCAGTTTCCCTAACTGTAAAACAGGTTCACAACTGCATCTACGATCTTGTAATACAGGGTTTCCCGACTCGATATTATCAATAGTTAGGCCTGGATAATCCTTTGTCGTCAAGGATTGCCCTGTGTAAGATGTTTAGCAGCATCTCTGGCCTCCAACCACTAGATTCCAGTAGCACCTCCCCCTCTCTCAGTTAAGACAACCAAAACGTCTTTTGATATTATCAAATGTCCCCAAGGGCAAGGGGAGGGGAAGGTCGAATCATTCTTCCATCAGAACCACTACTGGAGTGAAATAAACAAATCGATACATACAAAATGCTTAGACCTGTTCCTGGCATAGAGCAAATGCTTCATGATTTGACCCAGAGGATAGATAACAGAGTCTGGAGAAGAGAGAAACAGTATGTATTGTGACAAAGAGGACTTCACTATTCCTAATAAAGTTACATATTTCTGAATCAGCCTCCATGCTCCAAAGGCCTTGGTAACAGGATACAGGTGGCACTGACCACTGACAAAATTACAAGCATTTACATATTCTCTCTCTCTCTTCTCTAATGAAATTAGCATTTATTACCCCCTCAATACTTGAATGCCTTCTCAGCCAAAGACACTGTACACTATCGAGAATATTTTACCAGATTTTACAAACAATAAAAATAACCCATCTGGTCTCACTCTTTTTTTTTTTTTTTTTAATTTAAAGGCCATTTTGTTGAAATAGCAAAAAAAAAAAATCAGCTTCCCTACTGCAGAGGGAAATGCTGCATCTCAGGAATTCCTTGGTGCCCAGCACCCTCCTAGTGCTCAGAAATAACCAAAGTGGCCATTCTACTGACAGACAACTCCAGCTGTTAGAATGTTTATCCTTGCCCCAGGCCTAACTCTTATAAACTCTTGTCACTTCACTGAACATTGTTCAGTCAAGTGCAAATTGTGCAACTGCCATGTGCAAGCACCATGGCTCTTAAGCCACATACATGTCCCATACTCTTTTATCACCAAAATCCAGATAAATGAAGATAATAATGATTCTCAATTTGGCCGTCTCTTCCTTGACTAAAGTTCAGTTCAGCTCATGATTCTTCAGAGATGATGGTGTCCTCGCCCCCTAAGCATCTCGGTCTCCACCTTCAGGTGCACTGTAATTTATCAATGGACTCTCAAAATGCAGTACCCAGCACACTCCAGGTATGTTCTGACCATCGAAGAACCCAGCAGGACTATTATACACCCAACCTGCAATGCAACCAAAGATGGGCCAACTCTTTTAGCAGGAAACGCTTCGCAGACGCTTACACTTTAAAGCAAAGTAAGACCTCAGATCTTTTTCATGCAAATTTTCTGCCAGCAAATTTACCCTTGTATGATATGCTCACAGGTCATATTTTGAACCAAAAAAATGCACAATCTTCTATTTGTCCCTACCATATTTAGTTTTGCTTTTCTGAGCAGGATCCAGAATGTCAAGATAGCTTTGAATGTTCATCCTTTAAATCATGGTATCAACTACTTCTTCCTGCAACTTTTTCCAGCAGCTCTGGGTTCTCTTAAATTTTGACTGAAAAAATTATCATCTTTCTTTAAGTGA
>NW_011888847.1:6268548-6283163 GCF_000151845.1 Pteropus vampyrus | reverse complement strand
CATCTCGGTCTCCACCTTCAGGTGCACTGTAATTTATCAATGGACTCTCAAAATGCAGTACCCAGCACACTCCAGGTATGTTCTGACCATCGAAGAACCCAGCAGGACTATTATACACCCAACCTGCAATGCAACCAAAGATGGGCCAACTCTTTTAGCAGGAAACGCTTCGCAGACGCTTACACTTTAAAGCAAAGTAAGACCTCAGATCTTTTTCATGCAAATTTTCTGCCAGCAAATTTACCCTTGTATGATATGCTCACAGGTCATATTTTGAACCAAAAAAATGCACAATCTTCTATTTGTCCCTACCATATTTAGTTTTGCTTTTCTGAGCAGGATCCAGAATGTCAAGATAGCTTTGAATGTTCATCCTTTAAATCATGGTATCAACTACTTCTTCCTGCAACTTTTTCCAGCAGCTCTGGGTTCTCTTAAATTTTGACTGAAAAAATTATCATCTTTCTTTAAGTGATTGGTAAGCAAACTATAGCCCATAGGCCACACCCATTCCACTACTTGTGTTTGTAAATAAAGTTTTATTGGAACACAGCTATGCTCATTTGTCTACATATTGTCTATGGCTGCTTTCTCACTACAACAACAAAATTGACTATTTGCAACAGAGACCATATGGTCCATAAACCAAAAATGTGTACTATCTGGACCTTTACAGAAGAAGTTTATTGATCCCTGAATTAAAGCCTTGAAATATGTAGAACAGAATCCAGGCAAAGAGAGAGTGCTATGGGCCTATAGTTTAATACAAATGATTAATTGGTACATTTAGGAACAGTGGTTCACGCAGTTTTGAAATCATGTTAAAATGCAATCATTCCTAGGATCTATGTAGAATTCAAGATAGCTCTGCTCTTGGCATTGCCTGATCCTAATAATCCCATCAAAGTAAGAACAAGATTAATTACATAATTAATTAACTATTGATTAATTAATTCAAAAACTGTTCTGCTGTGATACAGATAGATGAAGGAAAAGAACTGGAAACAGAACAAGTAAATTGTGAAGGAATGACAGGAGGCTGGAAAGAAAATTGATTCTAAAAAGCAGCCAGAGGCCCAGAACTAAGAGGAGTCTCCATTCAGGTATATAGATTTGTTCTGATGGTGGTTAATGTGTCCCACTCATGCTGGCCTGTGTTTGTTAGGGTTTGACATTGCTCTAGAGGCACCTAACTTGAAAAATTGCCATAGTCCTGTCTGAAGCTATTGCCAGATGGGCCCCCTCACTGTTGGAGGGCTCCAACATCATATTGGAATCCAGCACCTTGCATGGTAGTAAATTCTCATAGCCTTAAATCCGGGCAACCCAAAGCCATTTGCCACCCTTTAAACGCTATGTCCTTTTCTCATTTCCAACTAATAGTCCCCACAGCAACTTCCTAGAGCCTGAGCACAGAATCTGGATTGTGCAAGGTAGGCCCAACAGCTTGAGAAAAAAAATATGACATTGGCATTTGAAAACACATACGCATTAACAGAATTCTACTGCTGCTAACAAGTATTAGGCCCAACGCACTGAGCCTGAAAATGATCTGAGTGCGGGTCAGAGGAGGGAGAGAATATTGCCAAGGCTAAGGTTATAGGCTACGGTATCTGACAGACCTGAATTGGAATCTTGACCAGTTACATGGGCCCTCCAAACCTCGATTTCTTCATATGCAACCTGGAGATAATAGTAATGCTTCTTCACAGAGTCCTAAGAATAAATTATATAATTCACATAGAAGCAAATGCATAATAAGAAACATCTGTGATAACACCCAGGTTCAAAGGTACTGATCACTAGAAAAGGGGTTTATATACATGGAATATTTTTACTTTGAAAAATATTTTGTTTCCTCATAATAATACATCAACCACAGTAAGGCATGGAAGGCTGTCCTGTTATATAAAATTGGATACAAAAGCTTAGTATGTTCATTAGGATATAGTACATACTTATGGCTTAAAATTTTGTCTTCCGGTGGCAGGGGGGAGAGGGGGGAGTTGAGAGAATAAGACTGAATTGTCTTATTTAAAATATTTAAGAAAATAAGAGAACATCTGAATACTAAAGATGTAAAAATTTAGATAATTCATATCTCAAGGGATATTTGAATTCAGTGCTTTAGTAGCCTTAGTAATATTCTCAGAACAATTAGCTTTTTCTTAATAGTCACAAGTATATAATTTTTCATTTTTTGTACTTGAATATTCTAAATAAAGCTGGCAGTTACTCTTGACAAATAAGATATAGCTACCTATTTACAAATATATATATATTTGAATTTTTAATGATTCCTAAGACAATGCCCAAAGTATCCCTCTCTGAACAGCAGCACTAAAATCCTATGCCTCACTTAAACGAGAACGCAAAGGATATACAAGTTTTGAGATTTTCCCAAGGCAAAATAACAAGCACTAAAGCAGATGTGGAAAGAATGTTTTCAGTTGACTGCCTGCCTACCTAGGATACGCTCATAAAAGAAGTGATTAAATTACTAAACAAGTAATTGTCTTTGTTTTTATTATTTTTCCAAATAAAAATCACTCATGTCGAACCTGACATCCTGCTGCCCAGGAGTCCCCAAGTCCTCCAGTCTTACTGTGTAACCATTACCTGTAATATTTGTAAAATTAAGTAAGACACAGGTTAAGCCGCTTTAAAAAAAAAAAAAGAGAGAGAGATACAAAATCACTGTGGCTCCAGTAAGACCAAAGTGTATTCTACTCTTAATGGTAGCAGTCCAGAGATGACAGAGGTGGATTAGGTGGCTCTGCTTCACAAGAGCGTCCAGGAACCCAGGCTCCTTCTGCCCTGAGGTTCCGCCATTTCCTGTGGTCCCTGGACCAGCAGTATCAACATCCCCCCAGAACTTGTTAGAAATGCAAATTCTCATGCTCCACCCCAGACCTACTGAACCAGAAACCCTGGGGGCGAGGCCCTACAATCTGTGCTTTGACGAGCCTTCTACGTTCTGTCCTTATCTTCTCATCCATGTAGACAAAGTGAACTTACATTTCCAAGTTCTAGACCATGAAAATCAAGTCATTCTTGTCAAGGAAGTAAAATGGAAATCACACACCGTACACAGTTCCGTTCACCCTCCACTGGCAAGGTGCACTATCAAAAGGACACATCTAGCTGCAAAGCAAATATAGTCTCTAGCAGGGCAGTCATGTGGTGAAAATAAGAGGGTTCACTTTCAAGATTAGAAATGGAAGAGGGAGAAACCAGAGGGGGTTCTTCTGGTCCACAAGTGAAGCTGGAAGGGCATCTCCCAAGGTGGTTCCATCTGGGAAGAAGAGGTCGCTCCACAGTGGGTGATGTGATTTCAGAGTCTCAGAAAGAGGATTTGAATTAAGCATCAAAGAAAAATTGCACCAGACACAGTTAAACTTGCAATAGGAGAGTGAGACTGAACAAAAGACAAGGCAGGAGAGCTGTTAAGCATCGGGGTGAGCTGCGGGGTGAGCTAGCAGGAAAGTACTAGAGGAAGCTGCGGGAGGTGGGGGTGGTCAGTGTGGTCGGGCCACCTGTGTTGGCTAATGGATGGTTTTGAAAGTTAGATTCCTACCTGCCCACCAAGGCTGGGAGATAGGGTACCAGTTTTCCTGATGATGACATTTCAAAGAGATGGCTTCCAGGTCCTTGAGAAAGACATTCCTGGGTTATAAAACCGGCAAGAGGCTGGAAGAAAATTCATATCTCAAAGGGGCAGAGAAAAAATGTACAATTGAAGGTTTTCTAAAAGGAAGTGCTCTTAAGAAAAGGAGGTCAGCGGCCTAGGGTTAGGAAGAAGCCCTGCTCTAGGACAGACAACCTAGTCCAGCTGAGTAGAACCTGAAGGCCATCTCGGTCAGCAGGCTCCTCTGAGGTAGGGGTCCTCTGCACATTTTGCAGACAGTCCCTGAGCCCAGATCTGTAGCCCTGTCTTTGTCCTCACTGCAGCAGGTGAAAACTGATTTTCCCTTTCATTGTGAAAACAGCCCTTGTTTTTGGAAAGCGGTTTTTGTTTGTTTGTTTTTTTTCACCTTCAGCTTTGGCTTTCTTTATTCTTCTCTGGCATCTAAACTGCTAGAATTTTGAAAATCATTTCATTTAAAGAGATAGAATTGAATAGCGAGGCTTTCTTAATCAGTTCTCAGCACTGCACCAACTTAGCTGACTGTGCAGTTTTTAAAAAGCTGCCGAGGTTCCTGCAGAGTCAAAACAGCAATGCTTTAGCAGCAACGTGGGCTTTCTCTTGCTTAATCCTTGAGCAGCTTTCACCTGAACGGCTTAGGTACAGACCTACTCAGAGATAAGACTCTCCACTGGGAGAGCAGTGGTGAGAAAGTTTCTGAAACGCTGTCAACAACAATTAATGCAGAAAGAAGATAGTCCATTTCAATAAAATTACGAGGAGCACAGTTTATAGCCTAGAATGTAGACTGTTTGTCTCTAACTCTGGGAAAAAACAAGTCATTCATTTAAGCCTCTTCAAGGAAGACTTTGTCAAAGCTTATTTCCCATCCCTTCTGCTGGGGTGACAGCCCCACTATCATCAAATCATCTATTTCTTTTTTTATTATAAAGCTCAGCATTTACATCACGGCAAGCAACTGGTTTACAGCCTGAAGTCTAAAGCTGCTTCCCCACCTCACCTGCCTGCCGGAGACAGAAAACTGGCTGCAGTGGCAGTGGTCATTCTCATCCATCCCACGGCAGAAGAATTCTAGCATAACAGTAATGCGGCTGCTTTGAAGAGTGACAGAAAGATTCTACTCTTAGATCTGTTTCTTCATCCTTTCTACTTAGTCGGAAAATGTATCCTTCTGTATCTGAGGAAACACCATCCAGGCACCTGAAAACACGGGGTCCAGGATGTCCCTGAGATGGTCCCATTGGGGGAGTTCCAAGACCCTGCCCCAGGAAGCCCATTAGATTCACTGGTCAAGTGAGGCAGGATATGAACCAAGTGGAGAGGCCGTTCCCATTTCGTGGACAGCAGCAGAGCAAGGCACCATAACTCCACAGGTGTGATTTTGGAGGTGGGTTAGATAAACTCCTTTCTCCTTCTGAGGAAAACTGTGCAATAACCATGAATGAGAATCACATCCACAAAGAAAAGGAGAAAAGAGCTATCATTCATTGTGTAGCACACACCAGTCAGAGACAAGCAGCATCTGGCTCCATCTGATGGAGCTGAGTCTAGCTGGGGATAGAACAAATCCACCAACTGCAAAACGGCCGACCTACCCTTAAGACCTGTGCTACCTGCCATCTAGTTATTGCTAAAGCCAACTCTGTACTTTGGGAAAGAGTTTTCTTGACTGAAATGTCCACGTGTGCCTGCTGGTTTTCAATCGAGCCTCAGAAACTGTTACGAAGATCAAATAAGATGAGATTTCATTTTTAAATAACTGTTTTCAAATACCTATTTGAAAGTATTTTCTAAAATGGCCCACTGAAGTATCAGGGATTGTTATGCAAAACTGAGAGTGGGACATTTAAAAAGGGGATGTGAGTCCCTTCGCACCCACGGGAACCCAAAGGGCAACTCCTGAAGCCCCACATCAGGATTAGCAAGAAGTCCAGCCCATCTCCTCACCACCACCTTCACAGAGCCACAATTCACACTATTACAATAATAACCAACACAAAAACATGTAATGAGAGGTACTTACAAAGCAACTGGGGAACAAAGACTGTGACTTGAATTCACACTTAATTTGACTCTGAGCTTTCTGGAAAACAAGGCAATAAAGAAAGCTATCATGAATTTCCTGGCTTATTTGTCTTCTCACTAGTCTAAGCTCTAAAAGGGTCCAAATTCATCTTTCTGGTTTTATATAAATAAAGAAACTCCAGCACAGAGAACACAGCAGTTTTGCACAAGTTTAGAGACCTGAGCTGAGTCTAAACTTGCACTCTAGCTGATTAAGCCTTTCTGAATTCTTGTGCCATTTTGCACCATGGTATTTTCCTCCAGCCTCAAATACGACTCTTCCCTGAACTTGGGCAGAATCAAGACACACAGCAGCCAGGAAAGGCTTTGGCAACAGCAGGATTTGTACTTATGAATCATTGGGTCATTAAGCTGGAGTTTGCATATGATTATGCGTGTACACATGTACTTACATCGTTCAGAGTTTCCTGGGAGGCATAGAATGGAGAGAACTGTGTTCTAACACTAATGAGTTGTATGAAATTGGCAAAGAGTGACAGGGAAGGAAACTAACACCTGTGGCCAGGCCAGCAGAGCTAAGAGCATCTGCACAAATATATCTTATTTAGTACCCCTGAACAGCTTGCAAGATGAGAGTCTTGAGGCTCAGATGAAAGCTAAAAAGCTTGGCCAAGGTTGGCAACTATTAACTTGCAGGATCAAAATTTAAAACTCAACTGTGTGTGACTCCAAAGCACAGGTTCTTCCCATAAAACAACAGTGGCTCCAGATCTGACACTTTCTTCAGTTACGGAATGAGGAGTTGCATGGATATTTATGTAAATAACATGTTCATGTAAATGTACATATGTGCATAGAAAGAATTTTAAAGAAATATCCCAAATGGTTAACAATGAGTTTTTCCTGAGATGAGGAATGAGCATAGCAGAGGGAGAGTGAGGAGGAAGGGAAGAGGGACATACGTAAAACTCGAATCCTTTACAATTAAAATGTATTTAATACCACTTGTACAATTAAAACAAAATAAAATGAAGGGGATTAGACCACATAATTCCAGAAGTCCCTGCCAGCGATTCCACTGTATTTCTCCTTACTGAGAAGCAGGTTCAGCAGCCTCCGGAAGACTAGCTTCACCTGAAAAATGCAGGGCGGTTTTTACTAACACTGTGGGGCAATTGCGCCATCTGGTGGCCACACTAAAAAATTACAAAGCATCTTTCCCTTAATAGGAATTGAATACAAGTCATGGATTCAACATTCAGCCTTGGGAGGAAAATAATAGTTCAATTTTTATTTAGAAATGATAAGTAATTAAGTTAATTTGATATAACTGATTTTATCTCTGGTAAAATTTATTATTCCTCAAGCCAACCAAGACTGTGCTCTATATCATCCCCATGTGACATCTTTTCACTCTCAAGTTCAGAGATTCACAGTGTCACATCCAGAAAGAAACGCAAGCACCCATGGAAACTGCCTTCATCATCTGAAAAAGAAGGAAATTTGTCTCTGGGCTGAGAATCCCTCCTTTCATCAACTATGGCATTCACCTCCCAGCACCACCTCAAGTTAGCTACCAAAGGAAGACCAGGAGGAACTCTCCTTCCTAGAAATGTCCCACCTGTAGACTCTGACACTGGATTAAGAGGCAAGTCAAATCCAGCAGCAACTGAGGTCATAATCTCCATGACACGTCCTTGGAATGATTTGGAAGGACAGTGCCATCAGATTCTCTGTATAACTGTCACAGCATAAATTGAGTGCACTCTCGCAATAAGTTGCTAGCTTTCGAACACTCCTCACTAAGTCCGTGTTGTATCTGTGGGTATCTTAACAAGCTGCGTTATAAATTTACAGGCCATGCCTGACACCAGTCACCATCAGTCATCTGAAGATCATCAAAGTAAGCAGAAATTCTGACTTTGAAAAATTCATGGAACAGTGCTGGTCCAGGGAGGAGTGATATATATGTTGCATTATCTAAATTTGAGCTGTCTAATATGCTTTCCAAAGAACTCATGTAAAGGGGAACTTTCAAACACTGCTAGTGGAAGTGTGGATTGTTAGAGCATTTCTCAAAAGCAATCTGACAACATCTGTTAAAATTTAAAATCCTTCAAAGGATATATACAATGATGTTTCTTGTGGCATTTTCCTAGTGGAAAACGAGAGAGAGAGAGAGAGAGAGAGAGAGAGAGAGAGAGACAGAGAGAGAGAGAGAGAGAGAGAGAGATTGCCCATAGCTAAAGAAATGGTTGTAAAACTTATGATACTTTGGTGCCATGGAATTTTGTGCTGCTGCTAAAAATGAATTTGAACTATAGAAATGGATTTTAAATTTCCATGGAGTACTATTGAGTGGGGGAGAAAAGCTAGATTGTAGAGAAAATTCCTATTTAATAACATAAACAAAAATCAAAAATCTTTATACAGAGAGATATATATATGTTTATTTTGCGTGTATGTTTATATAGTATACTATAATCATCAAAAAAATAGAAGCTACATACTATATTGACATACATTAAAGAAAAGAGGTGGATAAGAGTAAATATATACACTAATTTACCAATAAGTTGTCTGGGGAGAAAAATCATAAATGCTATAATTTATAATTGCTGTAATAACAGTGTCCTGTCGGATCTCCTGCAGTGTGTGTTGGGCCTCCACTTGTAGGAGTAGCAGAATACTGCATATTTATTTCACATGCAAATACACACACTCCTACAAACACAAACATGTACACACACAATTACTTGTGACAGTAGCTATGAGAGCAGATGACTATGCCTCGGTTTATACATCTATGAAACGGAGGTAATAAATCATCAACTCCATCGTAATTTTAATAATTAAATGAGATCATGCATTTAAAGGGCTTATAGCACAGTGCCCAACCTGCAGTAAGCACTCGATAAATGATAGTGGTAGTGGAGTAGCTGCTGCTGCATCATTATTGCTAAATTAAAACTAATGGAGGGAAGCTTTGGGCTCCGTGAGGTCTTAAGCGTTCCATCTCAGGCATGTCAGGCAGAGGCCAGACAACCAGCTGTCACACCAGTTATGTCTGAGAGTCCATTAGGTGGGAGGTTGAATTTCACAGATTCTGATGTCTTCTCTAACTCTTGTGCCCTATGACTTTGCCTTTCTATGATTTAACACATGCACTGGGTCAGCAAGGACTTGAATTCTTCCTGTCCCAACTGTGCCTGCCAAAGCCAACAAACCGGCACATGGAAATAAAGCAAAGATATATAGTGAGATCTAAGATCTAGGCAGAGAAAAGGAGGGGAAACTATCTAGTTAATTACAGCACCTTCATTTATTTCTTTTTTAACACCTACTACAATGCCTGATATTTACTTAGTAAATGTTTCCTGAATGAAACATTTCCTGGCATGCTTGCTTTCTTTGCTTTCCATTTAACCAAAGCATTGCCTTTTCCTTGCTCATTTAGAATAGTGAGGCCAGGCATCACCTTGAGTGCCTCTCCAACCTATTTGAGGGATGTGGAATTTCTAATCATATCCTCTTTAGAACTAAAGTCCTCTAAGATTTTAAACTTTAAACTTTCCTGTTTTGATTTGTAAAAGAAAATGTCTTTTTTGTGTGAACTGCTAATGTACTATGTAAGAAATTATGGATTTTACTATAATGTTTTTTTTTAAGGGGGGCGGGCAAGAAGAGCCCTTGTCACTTTTTTGACCTGACCACAGAGTTTATGTAGTGGATTACAAAAGAAAAAAAAATGCTACAAGTTTGGAGCAAGGCAGTATGTGTTTGAAAGGAATCTCCTTCCTTTTCCGTGTGTGTGTGTGTGTGTGTGTGTGTGTGTGTGTGTTCCCCAATGGGGAACCTAAATCTGTTTTAATTGCACAGACATAGGGACAAAAATTCATTTTATATCTACCAAGAGCAGTACCTTCCTTTGTTTATTTGCTATTAAACTGTTTGAGGAGGGAAAAAATACGTTATATTACAAAGAAACCAATCATATTGATTGGTTCTACCCATGATCCCCAAGACTTCATGAATGCCAAGCAAGAACCAAGGAGAAAGGACCCAGTGACACCAAAGACACAGATCAAGACTGAAGTGCTGAGCACTGAATGGCCCTTGATCTCCAGCTCCCCATTTTTGCAAGCAGATCATTATCGGCTCCGTGCTCTCCTCTGATCCAGGGAAGATAAATTCTTTGGGTTAGCCACCTCTTCCCACTTTTTTCATTCTCTGTTGCAAGAAAGATTGTTCATATAAGGCAGCACAGATGTTCTACTTCCTTGTTCGCCTCCCCAAGCACCAGATGGAACAGGTGTCAGTAGGGTCAACATGGTGTAATGCACAGAGCAAGGACTGTGAAATGAGCCAGCACGGATTCTGAATCCCACTTCTGGCCTGGGATAAGTTGCTCAGTGCTCCCTCCTCTGAGGACAGGAATAAGGAACACCGTGACAGGAGTGGCATCAGTAAAGCGTCCAGCACAAAGCCTAGCGAGTAGTTACTGCTCCATAAATGCTGATTCTCCTCCTCTGTACAAGCAGTGGGCTGGCTATTTCCCATCTACTCTGTCAAATCCGCTCTCTGCCTATCTTCATCTGATTCTTTGCTGCAGGAAGCTGACAAGGATGGAACGCATCAATGTGCTCCCTTGCCCTATGGCTTCAGTTAGACCTAGACATTGAGAAGTACCCATCGGGGTTTGGAAGAGAAGTAGAAAGTAAAATTAGGTTTTAAAAGGTCAGCTGAGCTGGGCGCACACCTCTAACAAAGGCATCCCTCTCCACGGGCTGCTCCCTTCGGCCTTCCATAACCTCTCCCTTTCTTGCTCCTCAGGCCTAGGTGAAGAATGGCCCCTAGCTTCTAGCCCCGGAATGATGCACCATCCCTTTTTAGTTTGCCTTGACCCCACCCATACCATTATAAACAATCCTTTTACAAGTCTCCTCAACTGGAACACTGAGTAACATAGACAATAGCTGACAAAATGAGGAAGGCATCTGGGGTAATCTGTGAGGCACGTGTCAAATCATGCAGACACGTCATGCACGTGCACACACACACACACACACACACACACACACATACGAGTCTAGCTTGGTATTCATTGTACTGAATATGCCTAGGATGCTACATCTATCTATTTCCTTGTCCTGGTAAGATTGGCCCTTTTTTATATTTAAGAGAAGAAAAAGAAAAAAGAGGAGAAGAAGAGTTAGGAGGAAGCGGGGGGGAGGGGAAGGGAGAGGAGGGGGAGGAGGAGGAGGAGGAGAAAACAATGACAAACATGCAGTTGAGGAATAAAGTTAACTTTTTTTTATGGTTACTTATAGCAGTAGGTTAAGACCAGGATGAAAGGTACAATTACAAGTTAGATCTTCCAACGATATCTTGTTTTATGGATTTGACTTTGGAACCAGGTAAATATATTATAAAACAAATTAAATTTTGTTTTAAGCTAAGATTCAAAAGCAAAATTAACCAAATGGATCTAAATATGTATTGGCTTGATCACATTACCACACAGAAAGGAATTGTTTCCAAAAATACTTTAAAACACAATAATTTGACAGTGTATCCCTAGTGGAATATGCCCTAGGGCAGTAGTTCTCAAGCAGGGGCAGCTTTGACCCCAGAAAACATTTAGCAATGTCTGAAGACAGTTTTGATTATCACAAGGGGCGAGAGCTTCTACTGGCATCTAGTAAATAGAGGCCGGAAATGCACTAAACATTCTACAATGCACAGGATGGCTCCCCACAGAAAAAAATTATCTGGTCCAAATGTCAATACTGACCTTATTGAGAAACCCTGTTTAGGACGGGGATCTGCAAACATTTTCTTAGAGGGGCAAACTAAATATTTTAGGTTGGGCAGCCATGCCATCACTCTTGCATCTACTCAACTCTGGCACGGCAGTGAGAAAGCAGCGATGGACAATACGGAAACGAATGGGCATGGCCACGTCCCAATAAAACTGCACTGGCAAAACCGGGCGGCCAGCTCATTCTCCAGTCATTCTTTGTGGACCTCTACATTAGCATAAAAAGGAAGTGAAAAGATGCTTATCATTGATTTTTATAACTATATCATTACTGATAGTTTGGGGATTCGTGTTGTAAGACAGTTGTGTAATAATACAAAGGAGTGATTACAATGGAATCATCGGGAACCAGAATTTTCTATTAACTATCAACAAGAATTAGAAATAAAAAAAATTTTAATGTACAAGACAGCAACAATATTATATACCTAGAAATAAATCTAGTAAAATATATGCAAGACCTCTACGCTGAAAACTGTTAAGATATTTCTGAGAGAAATTCTAAAACATCTGAAGAAATGAAGAAATATGCCAGGTTCATGGAATAAAAGGCTCAATATTGTTAAGATGTACGGTCTCCTTAAATTAATATGTAAATTAAATGTTATTCATAAAAATGCCAACAAGCTATTTTGAAGAAATAATGTGATCCCAAAATCTACAAGGAAATTCAAAAGTTCTAGAATACTCAAATAATCTTGAAAAGAAAAATTAAAGTTAGAGGCTTTATACTGCCTGATTTCAAGACTGACTATAAAGTTACAGTAATCAATATAATATGGTATTGGATATGGATTCTCAAATAGATAAATGGAACAGAAGAGCCCAGAGGTAGATACACGTGTAAAGCCAATTGACTCTAACAAATTGACATTTACCAAGTCAATTTAAAGAGTAAAAGAATCTTTTTTACAAATGTTGCTAGAACGAACAGAAATCTAGATAAGGAAAAAATGAAATTCAACTCAATCTCACCCTGTATGTGAAAATTATAGAAAAATATAAAGAAATTATAGAAAAATATCTTCATGATTTCAGGGTTGGAAAAGCCTTCTTGAACCAGACACAACAATTGCATGCCATAAAAGAAAGAACTTGATAAATTATATCTCATCAAAATTAAAAATTTCAGTTCATCAAAAGACACCACTAAGAAAAAGAAGACAAGTCATTAACTGGGAAAAAATATTTTCAGCACATATATATGACCAAAAACAAAAAACAAAAACAAAAAAACTTATATTCAACATATGTAAATAACTTCTACAAATCAACAATAAAAAGATGAAAGACCCAATTTAAAATGTGCAAAATACATGCAGATACTTCTAAGTATACATACACTCAATGGCCAATAAGCACATGAAAAGATAATCAACGTCATTAAACAACAGGGGAATGAAAATTAAAACCACAATATCACTTTATTCCAAGTAAAATGACAAAAATTAAAAAGACCAACAATACCAAAGGTTGGTAAGGATGGAGAGCCAACAGAACACTTATACATTTCACTGCTCAATATATAAAATGACCCTGATTCTCAGAGAAAAAAATGTTATTTTCCCCAGCCTCAACATTTAATAACAATCGGTAGTATAGTTGTTTCAAATTCCGGCTGCATATTAGAGACTTTTTAAAAATATTAATCCTAGGCCCTATTCCAGACTGATTAAACCCGAATGTCTTAGGGGAGGGCCCACGTACAGAGTTTTTTAAAAAACTCCCAGAAGATTCTAATGTTCAACATGGTTGAGAACCACAGATAAACATAATCTTGAACTCGTGGTTGCTTTTCATGCCCTCTTAGGATGTTATAACAATTACGAACCTGACCAGAAACAGAATCTACTCCACCTGAGACTATTTGTAGACATCTGAGCACAATTAAGAGCACAAACACAGCCAGCAGAAAGCCATTAGTACCCCTGAAGATGAAGGGATAAGCCACAGAATAGTGTGTCCAGAAGTTGTGGGGGAGCCAAAGTCATGGACGTGACCAAAGCAGGAGGGAACACAAACGGGTCCCCTGGCCTCCCCTCCTCCCACCTTTCAGGCTGGCAGGGACACGCTCTCCAGGAGGGGACACAGAGCAGGGCAGAAACTGGCAGAGTCTACAAAGAGCATGGTGTCAGGTGGGCAGAGAAGAGCCAGCATATGCACCAACCTCACAGATGCCAGCAACCCTAGGTCCCTGCTGAAGTCTGGCGGTCCATCGCCTGCCATCCCCTCCTCCTGCTCACCAATCCCCTGGTGACTGGAGGAATCATTGAGTCACTTTCTTGAATCCACCAATGCGAGGCCAGTCTCAGGAAGGACCTTTCAGTTCTACAGAAACTATGCCTCAGTCACAAACAAAGAATTTAACTCATCGATCTACAGGCACTGTGGAATCACATCATCTCACCAGCAAAGAATTAGCCTCTGATTTCCCTTTCCTGGACACTCTTTTTAAAAAACAATTAATTAATTAATTAATTAATTAATTAATTACAGGGACTGTAAAATATCATTTTCAATAACTATATCTAAAGATGCTGCATTAAATCTCACTATTTGATGTGGAAAGTTCTACGGACATCGCTTAGCCCATTCCCCTCATTTTACAAAGAAGGGAACTGAGGCCAGGGAAGTGAAGTGCTTTGCCCAAAGTCACCCATCTGGTTAGGGGCAGAGTCCAGACATTGTGACTCGCAGCCCAGGGTGCTCCTCAGTACGCCACACAGCCTCTCAAGATGCTGTCTTTTTTGCCAGCCAAAATCAGACCATTAGACCCCTAGGATAGTGAGATCATGTAAACACCTGCCACTTACATTTTACCCCTCATCTCCAGATGTGACTACCCAGATCTATTTCATGGCAATTACTTGGTTTATCACAGAAGGCAGAGTTTTTAAATCAGAGAAAGGAAGTAAATGCCAACAAGCTTCCAGCTGGCTCCCCGGGAGCGCCTGATGCAGAAGGCAGGTGCCGAGGGGGCCGCCTGAGGCAGTGCCAAGTTGTCCCAGGGAGGCGTACATAAGAAGGAAGCAGCTTCATCAGCCTCCTAATAAAAATCTAGTCCGTTCCCAAAACCACTGTTTGTGGCATTCACTCACCCTGTAGCCTGGGAGCTGGCATCCC
>NW_011888847.1:6266346-6268498 GCF_000151845.1 Pteropus vampyrus | reverse complement strand
CCATCTGGTTAGGGGCAGAGTCCAGACATTGTGACTCGCAGCCCAGGGTGCTCCTCAGTACGCCACACAGCCTCTCAAGATGCTGTCTTTTTTGCCAGCCAAAATCAGACCATTAGACCCCTAGGAGAGTGAGATCATGTAAACACCTGCCACTTACATTTTACCCCTCATCTCCAGATGTGACTACCCAGATCTATTTCATGGCAATTACTTGGTTTATCACAGAAGGCAGAGTTTTTAAATCAGAGAAAGGAAGTAAATGCCAACAAGCTTCCAGCTGGCTCCCCGGGAGCGCCTGATGCAGAAGGCAGGTGCCGAGGGGGCCGCCTGAGGCAGTGCCAAGTTGTCCCAGGGAGGCGTACATAAGAAGGAAGCAGCTTCATCAGCCTCCTAATAAAAATCTAGTCCGTTCCCAAAACCACTGTTTGTGGCATTCACTCACCCTGTAGCCTGGGAGCTGGCATCCCCAAAGCTGGCCTGGTTGCTTCAGGGAAAAGGCTCAGGCAAAGGCCCTTCCCTTGTGAATCAGGAGTCTCTGTCCTCTGTGGGAGGCGAGACCCAGGTGGTGGGAGACACTGAGGCAACAGATCCCAGGGCCCAAGTCCAGAGAGGGGACCAAGGAAGCAATATGTCCTCCCCAGGAAGGAAGGCAGTCTGCAACAGGGCCATGGCTGGAGGCAGCTCTTCTAAAACAATCTCATGATTCTGGGATACTTAAGTGGAGTCCAGACAAGGACTGAGGGGACAAACCAGTGAGGTCTCAGGGTTCCTCCCAGCTCTGAGAGCCACATCCTAGAGAGGGCCAGCAGAGGGCAGCTTCTCCAGCCCACATCCCAGAACTGTCTCCCATGGCCCTGTCAGTTACCTTCATAGCACATCACGATCTGGAATTAAAAATTTAATTGTTTGTTTACTTGTTTATTATCTGTTTCCCCAACATGACAAAGTTCCATAAGACCAAGGATTGTTATACCCAGTGAGCAGAATAGCACCTTATAGTTCATAGGCACTCAAAAGCTGTTGGCATCGTTAAATAAATGCAGATGAGTCTGGAACATCCTCATTCCTAAAGAGGGACAAACCACTTGCAGAGGCAAAGAAACTCTGGTCTTTGCAAGTAGAATCAATTAGAGTATCCTGTGTCTCCACTTGCCTGGCAAACTGGCACCCCACTACTCTCTGTAAGATAATAATATTTGTAGAGAGCTTTATGGATGTTGAAGCACTTTCACATCCATTTTTTGATCCTCACAAATACCCTCTTAGTTTGTGTTTTAATTATTACTTATTTAAAATAATACTGTAGCTACAGCTTAAAGAAAGTAAATGGCTTACCCAAAACAACTGCACTGATAAATAGAAAACGTTTATTCTACCTCTAAATCCAATGCTCTTCTCTCTACCCCACCATGATCAGAGTCCTAGCTCTGAGCATACACCAGAGACAGGCACTATCATTCCATTTTGAAGAAGAAACACAGCATCCCCGAGGAAATATTGGCTTTGCTAATTGAAGTTAGACCTACAGCAAGAGCCAAAACTCCTCAAAGGATTTGAAAGGAGGGGAAAAAGGAAACGAGGAGTAAAGGGGCAGATGCTCTTCCCCCTGGTAGAAAGAAAAGAGAGAACAGAAATGGGGGAAAAGAGTGTTTCTGGCTTCATGATTAGATAGTGAGATTTACTACGTGGCAGTTTGTTCTCCATTTTACCCCAGATAAGAGGCTGTGCGTTGGTCACTGTGAAAGGGCAGTCCGCCCCCTGGGCACTCATGTTTCCTACTACCACTCTGCCTTGTGTTCATAGAACCCCTGGCTTTTGAAGGGCAAAGTGCCTGACATATATTAAAACCATTGTTATAATGAATGCCAACACTTTAGATTTGCATAACTCTATTCCTCCTAAGAGTTAAGTCTTTTGCACACATTGTCTAGTTCTCTCTCAGACCTTTTATTAGAAAAATATTTCTAGGCTGCTATGTAAATAGATTTTAAAGTTCTTTAAAACATTTAAACACATTTCAGCCTTATCTGTGACCTCTTCCCCCACGCCAGCCTAGCACGTTTCCATTTTGATTGTCTTCAAAATACCAATTTTCAAAGCAGAAACCTAAAATAGCAACTGTAAACCTCCAATCTCTGGCCAAACTCTTGCT
>NW_011888847.1:6249653-6265976 GCF_000151845.1 Pteropus vampyrus | reverse complement strand
CCCTCTTAGTTTGTGTTTTAATTATTACTTATTTAAAAGAATACTGTAGCTACAGCTTAAAGAAAGTAAATGGCTTACCCAAAACAACTGCACTGATAAATAGAAAATGTTTATTCTACCTCTAAATCCAATGCTCTTCTCTCTACCCCACCATGATCAGAGTCCTAGCTCTGAGCATACACCAGAGACAGGCACTATCATTCCATTTTGAAGAAGAAACACAGCATCCCCGAGGAAATATTGGCTTTGCTAATTGAAGTTAGACCTACAGCAAGAGCCAAAACTCCTCAAAGGATTTGAAAGGAGGGGAAAAAGGAAACGAGGAGTAAAGGGGCAGATGCTCTTCCCCCTGGTAGAAAGAAAGGAGAGAACAGAAATGGGGGAAAAGAGTGTTTCTGGCTTCATGATTAGATAGTGAGATTTACTACGTGGCAGTTTGTTCTCCATTTTACCCCAGATAAGAGGCTGTGCGTTGGTCACTGTGAAAGGGCAGTCCGCCCCCTGGGCACTCATGTTTCCTACTACCACTCTGCCTTGTGTTCATAGAACCCCTGGCTTTTGAAGGGCAAAGTGCCTGACATATATTAAAACCATTGTTATAATGAATGCCAACACTTTAGATTTGCATAACTCTATTCCTCCTAAGAGTTAAGTCTTTTGCACACATTGTCTAGTTCTCTCTCAGACCTTTTATTAGAAAAATATTTCTAGGCTGCTATGTAAATAGATTTTAAAGTTCTTTAAAACATTTAAACACATTTCAGCCTTATCTGTGACCTCTTCCCCCACGCCAGCCTAGCACGTTTCCATTTTGATTGTCTTCAAAATACCAATTTTCAAAGCAGAAACCTAAAATAGCAACTGTAAACCTCCAATCTCTGGCCAAACTCTTGCTTCCTTTCCATACCTCAGTTACAGGTATGTAGAATAAGCTTCTCTCCTGAGGGCTTCACAAGTAGCACAGGACTCACCGCCCCAGCCATCGTCCCTGTGGTATTCTTTCTGCTCCTGGTATAATTAAGAGGTAGAAACACAACAAACATGCACTGAGTGCCAGCTTGGTCCTGGGCACTGTGCTAATTGTTTTACATACATTGTCTTATTTAATCCTTGTGACAGAGACTTCTCATTGTGCCCTAGTATCCTGGTATCCACAGTAATAGAAATGTGAGCTGGGCACAGAGCTATATTTCCCAGTCTCCTTTGCAGCTAGGTGTGGCCATATGATTATTTTCTGTGCAATAAGTAAAAGTATCTGTGGAAGCTTCCGGGAACACTATGCCATTCTCAATCATGTTTTTCCTCTCTGCCGCCTTCACAGCAATTCCACTGGTATTTATAGTCTAAGAATCTAAAGCATAACCCATTGATTATCTCTGCTTTGACTTCATCCTGATGATGGTTCAGGGATTACACATTGTTCCTCAAATTCTCCATCTCATTCCTTACATGTCAATGGTCTTTATTCTCTCCTTCTTAGACCAACCTGAACTTAAAGGATAACAGCCTGCCAATTTCAAACAGGCAGGAATAATTTTCCACTTGTCTTCTTCTTTCTAGGGCATTATAGATTCTCCCCTTTTCTTCACGTCTTTCTAATCCATATATAACTCCACTACTCATCAGGACTCATTCTACTTCCCAAAAGAGACAATGAGGCTGAAATCTCTATGGCTCCTACTCTATTTGCACCTGTTGACATCACCCACAAACCCCCTCTTCCTTCATTCCATCCCTACTTACCTCCAGGCCCATATTATCTCACCCACTTCACATTTTCTCTCCTGACTGCTACAGTAGGTATTGGCTTCTCCCTATAATCCCTATTATATTAATTATTATCCTCATTTTTCCATTGGAAAAATGGAGGCACAAAAGAGGTGAAGATTTGTCCAAGATTGCACAAAAGGGGACAGGTGACACCATATCTTTGGAATCCCAATCGGGGACCCTCCTTCTTCCCCTGCATTCCTTTCTTTTTCTCATACATCCTCCCAGATTCCCTGAAGATTAGGCAAAAGGTAGTGACTTTTACTTTCATTTATGGGAACATCTGGTAACTACTCCAAAGTCTTGCATCAAGTCTTCGCTGAAATAAGAGCCAAATGGTCTTCACTTTGCCAGTCCCATATTCTTTCTACAACAACCTAATACCAGAGAACCAAGGGAGATTTTTTTTCATACTTACAGACTTTAGATGATGGTCTTCCAGGTAAGAAGAAGAAATAAATATAATCTTAAATAGCGAGTCTTTCAATACTAGGGAAGCCACACTCATAAAAGTTCAAGAGAACCCATGCTTTAGAGAGAAAAGAGCCTTGGCCTGAGCCCTACCATTCACCCAGAGCATCAGGAGAAACAAGGCTGAGATCAAAGTACTAAATAATCTGTGTGACCTTGAACAAGACCTTTCCCTTTTCTGGAGAGTGCTTTCATTTTCAGCATCAGGATCCACTGAAACCAGGCACTCAGATGCTCAGGAGATGTCAAATGTCATACAGAAGCTGCAATGACACTGAGAAGCAGGGGCTAGTTTATGTTATTTACTCAACCAAAATATTTACTCAACCAAGGATTAAGGGGAAGTGGGTGAAAGCAGAAAAGTCACTATAAGGTCAGGTGGCTTAGTTGTCTTTGTACCCCTAGTTTTCGTCATACATAGAATGTCCTAAATATTTGATGAATAAAAGAACAAAAATAATGAAATTGGAGTAAGGCTAGGAAGTTGATCAAACATTCTTTTGGGGAGAAGATGGTTCCATATTCAATTATAATATTTGGGTCTACATCTTAAATACCTGAGAGGCTGAGACTGGAGAATAGCAGATTTTCCTACTCATTCAACGTGGCTTCACACATTCATTTTTTTTTCACATTCATTTTTAAAATACATTCACATATTATCCTATTTATTGTGATAGCAAAAAGCAACCAACAGAGAAGTTTTTATTATCACGATTGTACTGTAAAGAACCTAATACCCAGTGATAATCAAGCAGCAGATTCCACATCCAGAAAAGGGAGGATCCAGATATTCTAACCCCAAATTTGTGTTTGTTCTAGGATCAGGCACTCAAGAAGCTTGACACTGTAACACAGTCACTCACAAAGAGAGGGACTGAACCAACTGACATCGTATAGCAAGACTGGGAGACATAGCAGATCTACTTGACACACAGAAACAAACACAGAGAGGCCAACAAAATGAGGAAACAAAGAAACATGACCCAAATAAAAGAACAGGACATAAAATCCAGAAAAAGAACTAAACAAAATGAAGGCAAGCAACCTTCCAGATACAGAGTTCAAAAGTGTTTTGGTTACCAGGATGCTCAATGAACTTACAGGAAGACTAGATGAACTCAGTGAGAACTTACACAAAGAAATAGAAACCATAAAAAATAACTAATCAGAAATTAAAAAAAAAAAAAAAAACCAGTAACTGAAATGAAGAATACATTAGATGGAATCAACAGCAGATTAGATGAAACAGAGAATTAAACCAGTTATTTGGAAGACAAGGCAGCGGAAATCACCCAAATGGAAGAGCGAAAAAGAAAATAAAAATTTAATGAGTATAGGTTAAAGAAAAATATTAAGCATAACACCATTTGTATCATAGGGATACCAGAAGGAGGCAAAAGCAAGGGATTTAAAACCTATCTTGAAGAAATTCTCTAAAACGTCTCTAACCTGGCAAAGGAAATAGACATTCAACTCCAGGAAGCACAGACAGTCTCAAATAGGATAAACCCAAAGAGGCCCACACCAAGACACATCATAATTAAAATGTCAAAGGTTGAAGGCAAAGAGAGAATCTTAACAGTATCAAAAGAAAAGCAGTCAGTTACCTACAAGGGAGCTCCCATAGGCTGTCAGCTGATTTCTCAATGGAAACTTTGCAGGCCAGAAGGAACTGGCACAAAGTGATGAAAATCAAGGACCTACAACCAAGATTATTCTACCCAACAAGGCTATCATTGAACATCAAAGGACAGATACAGTGCTTCTCAGACAAGAAAAATTAGCCTTTTTCCCATTTGCCATGAGAACACTCATCAGAGGCACTTGCAGCTGCAGTGTTTACCCCAAGATTACAGTCCTAACCTTACCTCCAAAGTTTGCCATGAAATATCCCACTTTTATTATTTTCACATCATTCTAAGATATCAATAGTCTTTGGAAACAAGTGACATTATTCTATTTATAGCATTCTGTTCTTAGTAGTTCGATCACTGAAAATGTCAAATGCTAGAAAATGTAGCATTCCTACCTGTGATGTTAAATGAATGTTTGCAGTGAGCTGCTCTCTTTTTTTCTAAATGAGAAAAGGGTTAGAGTTCATCACCACCAAACCGGTATTACAAGAAATGTCAAAGGGGGGTGGGTGGAAGGAGGAAGAGGAAGAAAAAAGATCAAAAATGTGAATAAAAAACTGGCAAGAACTACATACCTATCAAGAATTATTTTAAACGTAAATAGATTAAAGGCTCCAATCAAAAGACATGGGGTGGCTGAATGGAGAAGAAACAAGACCCATGCATATACTGTCTACAAGAGACGTACTTCAGATTAAAAAACACACAGAGACTGAAAGTAAAGGATAGAAAAAGAAATTTCATGCAAATGGAAATGAAAAAAAAAATCTGGAGTAGCAATACTTATATCAGACAAAATAGACTTTAAAACAAATGCTGTAACAAAAGATATAGAAAGACATTTCATATACAGTAGCAAAGATATGGAAGCAACCTAAATGTCCATCAACAGACAATTGGATAAAGAAGGTGTGGTACATGTATATAATACAATATTACTCAGCTATAAAAAAGAATGAAATCTTATCATTGGTAACAACATAGATGGACCTATATAGGGTATTATGCTAAGTGGAATAAATCAGAGAAAGAAAGACAAATACCATATGATTTCACTTATATGTGGAATCTAAAAAACAATCAAAACAGAAACAAGCTCATAGATACAGAGAACTAATGGTTGCCAGATGGTAGCGGGTTAGGGGGTTGGATGAAAAAGGTGAAAGGATTGAGAAATACATATTTGCAGTGATAAAAGTCATGGGGATATAAAGTACTGCATCGGAAATATAATCGATAATATTGTAATAACTATGTATGGGTACTAGAATTATCGGGGAGAATCAACTTGTAAGTTACATAACTGTCTAACTACTATGTCGTACACCTGAACCTAAGAGTGAATGTCAACTGTAACTGAAAAATAAGTAGTGGGGAGGGAAGGGAGGGAGGAGAGGGAGAGCTGGCCCCTGACTTATTGGGGCTGGCTGGGAGTTAGCAGAGGGTCCATGATCTGAGTTTGACCATTCTGATAGAGGATCTAGCTAGTAAGAATTATAAGTTGTCTTCTGTGTCATATTTTCCTTCTGTTATCTCTGAACCATCAATAAAATCATTAAAAGTTTTTTTAAAAGATATGAAAATTACTCAAGTTAGGATGAGAGTGGCTAATGGAAAAATAAGAGTTTGAGTCACTAATACTTGTCCTGTAACTCAGTACTTTGAAACCCGTCAGTGTTCATCAACACTGAGCACTGATGCAGCATATGGACAGCAACCCTGACCTCCTGCTCCCTGTCCAGATGGCTTCCTGGTAACTCTGGATTTGATGGAGAGAGGCCCAGATTCATGCCATACAACCATAGGGGCCAGGGACAGCCTAGGCTGGTTTTAATTAAGCAGTTGGAAGCTGAGAGGAAACTCTTAGTCAGGTTGGAAAAGCCTCCCACTGCTTGGTTCTGTACAACAATGGCTTGGCTAAGCAGAAAAGAAGCTTCTGAGTGAGTGGGCGAAATGAGTAAGACCACACCACTGCCCTCCTCCCTGCAACAATAGTGTGAATTAGTGTTACATAGGAGTTTTTGATTTTCCATCTTATAGGTGCAGGAATGTCTGAGAATAGAGGTGGAAGAAAAGGATAATGGAAGGAAAGGAACAGGGTTGGAGGAGTGTTGGAAAAAAGAGGAGGGAGCCCAAAAGCTAAAGGACCTTGTGACTCTCTGGCCATTCTGAATAGCCTAAAGGCTATAGGATCTCCCACAGGAGAAAACTATCTTTGGCAAAGCAGCAGAAAAACTAGGTCACGGGGTGGACCAGTGTTTTCACAGATGCTTCCAACAACAGCGGCAATTAAGAAGGCACTACTTTAGGCAACTTGCAGGCTGCAGGCTACTTCATGCAAGTTACAGATGAAGAAAAAGAAAACAGAGAGGGAGGGAGGGAGAGAAAGGGGGAAGAGAGTTGGCGGAAGAGGTAGGCAGGAAGGGAGAAGGAAAGAGAAGGAGAGAGAGAAGCTTCATTTCTGAGAACATATGAGGCACTCTCTGGGAACAGCTGGACAAATCTGGGAGATTGTCACAGTACTAAGTTCCTGCAGTTACACTGTAGGGATTCAGAGCTATCAATTTTTAGGTATTAGTGACTATATTGTCATATTTGAGTTCACAGGCTGCTAAATCCTGAGACATCTGGATTAAAGCATTATTCCTATGGTTATCAACTCATTCCAATTTGCCTGGGACTTTCCTGATTTTATCAATGAAAGACCCATGTCCTTGGAAGCCCCTCATTCCCAGGCAGACCAAAATGTCACCTCCTAAGCACTCCCCACCCATTCAACCCTTAGACTGAACATATCCCATGTGGGCCATTTCCTTGGTCTACATCAAAATGGTTCAACCAGACCCAGTAAAAATAAAACCTGATGACTTTCAGTGACCTGAGACTCACTTGAGCTCCTGACGTTATACTATTAGCCTAGTTAGAAATTAAGGAGCATCCTAAGAGGAAGAAAACTTAAGCTAAAAGAAGTGAAGGAGACAGTGTGTGATATTAAGGAGATGGCAAAAATCCCCAGTATACTAAGTACCACATACCAGATGTCAACACTTGCTTACTCTGGGAAGCTGCCAAGCACCTAATGAGCAAACGAAAAGCTAGTTCAGATGCCTCTTAAAAAGAAAGCAGCCAGGGAACAATTAAAAGCATGGAATGAGAAATTAGCCCAACTGGCAAAGATTTACAAATCCTCCCTCAATCAAAACAGTTAATTGAAATCATCAGCCTTTGGGGGAAATTAGTCTTTCTGAAATTAGTGACTGTGTTATTAGGGTGATGAAGAACTACGCAATAAAGGTCAATAAAGCACTTACTCAGAAAGAAGAGGTCCAAACTCTTTATTCAAAGGCACGGTGATTAAATCAACGATGTATTTAGCCAACATGGGTGTCCGTAAACTATTATATTAAATATAATGGGGTATACTCTGTGCTAAGTTATCTTGGAACAGAAAGGTTACCCACCAAACTAATACAATATTATATGTTAATTATATTTCAATAAAAATAAATAAAGTAGGTTTATCTATAGCACCACGCCAATTATTCAAAATAGTGAGGTTTTTCACCTTATTGAAATATATTTACATATATATGCTAACTATATATATCTATAGTTATCCTAAAATGAGCTAAAGTATTCATTCTTTACTTTTAATCAAACTTTTTTTAATGAAAACTCAACTAAAAAGAGATTATATCATTTTTATGTTTCTTTAGCTAGTTAACTAATCATCCAGAGTTTAAAATAAAATAGCAAAACAACTGCTTTGTTTTGCCCAATGCTTGACTTAAAGAGCTAAATTTTTGGTGAAGGTTGAAGTCTATATTCTATTCCCAAGCATTCAACATTTATTACCTGAGAGACTTCTTTGTCAGCAGAGCACGTATTAAACCAGTTAGTGGATGTATGTTTATATTATATATGCTCATTGACATTTGACAAACTTGCCTCTCTAGTGCCTGTTGGGACACCAGCTAAATGCACAGCCTGGTGGTATTTAACCAAACTCACATAAACAGAAAAGCCAAATCCCCACGCAGGGCATAAAAACATGAGTTACATGTTCCAGTGAGAGTTTCTGAGGGAAATGGCAGCTTCCAAGAAAAAAAAAATTATTCCAAGGTAAGTCACAATCTTAGATGAGTCATATTTTTCGCCTTATGGTCTTTCTCCAGAGGGGTGAAGGAGCACCCTTAGGAAGAATATAGTAAGCAAAAATATAGGTAGATACAATAGACTTTTCTTCCATTAAGTCTTCTAAATTATGGTTGATGGTTAAAGGCAAAATTATAATATTGTCTGATGTGATTCTAAATGTATATAGAGAAAATAGTTAAAACATTTTTATTATAAATAGGGAAAAGAAAAGGGACATAAAGACAGGTAAGATTTTTACACTTCACGCAAAACTGGAAAATGATACCAACAGACTATGATGAGGTCTGTGTGTCTGTGTGTGTACGTGCACGCACACACGTGCACGTATGTGCATGTGTGATGTCATAAATACCAAGAGCAACCACTAAAAACACTCTACAGAGAGAAACACTCAAAAACATTATAGGTAAATCAAAATGAAATTCTACAAAATGTTCAAGTAACCCACAGAAAGTCAGGAAAAAGAAAACAAAGAACTTTAAAAAAATAAAACAGAGAGGACAAACAGAAAGCAAAAGATAAAATAGTAGATTTAAACCTTAACATAACAATAATTACATTAAATGTAAATAATATGATTGAAAATAAAAGGTTGAAAGTAAAAGGATGGAAAAAGATACATCATGTAAACATTGATTAAAAGAAAGCAGGAATAGCTATATTTATGTCACATAAAATTGACTTCAGAGCCAGAGATAGAGAGGGGCATTATAATGATAAAAAGATCAATCAACTGATAAAACATAGCAATCCTAAATGAAAATTACCAAACAACGCAACTGTAAAATATGTAAAGCAAAAACTGACATAATTGAAAGGAGAAATAGACAATCCCTCAAGTATAGCTGGAGACTTCAACACCCCTCGATCAACAATTGATAGTACAACTAGACAGAAAATCAACATGAATAAAGAAGAACTCAATTTCATCACCCAACAGAACCTGACCAGTATTTATATAACACTCTACCCAACAACAGCAGAATACACTTTCTTTTCAAGTGTCCACAGAACATATACCAAGACAGACTATATTCTGGGCCAAAAAACAAACTTCAACAAATTTTTAAAAATTAAAATCATGTAACGTGTTCTGTGACCAAAATGGAATTAAACCAGAAATCAATAACAAAGATAACAGCAAAATCTCCGTACACTTAGAAACTAAACAAGACACTTCTCAATAATCCGTAGGTCAAAGAGGAAGATACAAGGAAAAATAAAAAATGAATTTAACTAAACAAAAATGAAAATACAACATAATAAAATTTGTCGGAGAGAACTAAGGAAGCGCTGAGAGCAAATTTTATATGTATGCATTTAGTACTAGCAGAGAGCGAGGGAAAGGAAAGAAGTCTCAAATCGATACTATAAACTTCCACTTAAAGAACCTAGGTAAAAAGACAGCAAATTACACCCAACTCAAGCAAAAGGAGGAAAATGACAAAGAGCAGAAAAGAAATGTCAAGGCCCACAGTTTCACTAGAGAATTCTACCAAATGCTTAATAAAGAATTAACACCAATTTTACACATTCTCTTCCAGAAAACAGAAGAGAAAGGAAGACTTCTCGATTTGTTTTATGAAGCCAGTATCATACTGAAACCAAAGCCAGACAAAGACGGTACAATAAATGGTGCTGGAAGAATTGGACACCCAAAGGCAAAAATAAATAAATAAATAAGCCTCACTCTAAGTTTCACATCTTATATACACATACTTAAGCAAAATGGATCACAGACTTAAATGGAAATTATAAAAATATAAAACTTTAGAAAGAAAACTTAAGAGAAAATTTTCAGGATCCAGGGCTAGGCAAACAATGCTTAGACTTGACACCGAAAGCATGATTCATAAAAGGAAAACTTGATAAATTAGGCTTCATTAAAATTTAAAAATCTACTCTGTAAATGACTTTGTTATGAGGATGAAAAAGACAAGCTACATACTGGGAGAAAATATACCTGCAAACCACATATCCAACAAAGGACTAGTGTCTAGAATATATAAGAACTCTTAAAACTTGATGGTAAAGAAACAAACATTCCAATTAGAAAAAAACATGAACAGACATTCCACCAAGGAGGATACCCCAAAAGATCTTCACATCTCTAGATATTAATAAAATGTAAATTAACACCACAATTATATATCTCTACACACCTATCAGGATGATTAAAATTAAAAAAAAAATAGTGACAACAACAAATGCTGGCAAGATTATGGAAAAACTGGATCACTCATACATTGCTACTGAGAAAGTAAAATGGTACAGCCTCTCTGGAAAACAGTTTATTTAAAAAGTAAACATCTGACTACCATATGACCTAGCAATTGCACTACCGAGTGTGGAAAATCCCTCTGTGAGACTGTCAAGTGCATGTCAGATGTCCAAAATTCCTGAATCTCTCCACCCCACCAAATACCACCCTTTCCCTGTTATTGCAACAACTAAAGATTGGCCTACTTGTTTCAAAATAACACTCCCAATGGACAATGCCAGCCACACTGAAAACCACTGCACTGAGGCTGACAATAATCCTACAGAGCTAGTAGGGAAAGGTTACTTTGTAAAATGAGAACCTGGGGGATCTCAGTGAGGTTAAAGCACCCAACCAAAATCATACAGCAAGTAATTTCTATACCACTGTTTTCCACCACTTCATACCTCCTCACATAATTTACGCCACTACATTTCTGATCATTTCCAATTCTCAAAGCTCTTTCAAAAATATTATCTTAATTGATCCTTAACTTGTTCTAGGTAAAACTAAATGTTAGAAGGCTAGGATAGTGACAGTAGTCACAGTCTCTTTTAGCCCATATGGTTGACATCGTTATGGGTGCTAGCCTAAAGCTGGCAGCCAAAGCAAAGACAGCCAGCCTGGATGGCCAGATACATTAACTGTCACAATCCTGCGATTGGCCAGGACTCACTCTGTTTCACTTAGTAGTGAGGGGTTATTGCTTACAGGGTTCTCTCTTTTCATTTTCTTAATCAGGAGAATGTGCCTGAATAGAAACAACTACAAAAGATAAGTACCCAAAGAAAGCTCTTTCACAGCATTTCTGACAATATTTAACTAACAAACACACAAGTAGAATACTACTCACTCTCACTTCACAATTTCCTGCCTCCACATGTGCAAAATGCTCACATTTGTCCTCATATTTGCCCCCTTCATACCTGGTGAAGTCAGGCTTCTCCTGCTTAAGGCTAACCCTGCCTCCTTAGTTTCTGGTACCACCTACCTTCACCTCCCCATCTCTTTCCTGCATCTTCAAACTTTCTCATCGACTGGCTCTTTCCCATCAAGAGATAAAATATGTTCCTTTAGCCACATGCCTTCTTTAGAATACAGCCCCTCTCCTCTTGAAGGAGTGTGCTCACACTCCATGCTTCCATTTTCTCTCCTTCTTTCCACTCCCCATCCAAGTGCATTCGGGCTTTCGGCACATCAATACATTTTTACTACCCTTGCCAAAGATGCCAATATCTACCTTTGTGCTAGGTCCAGTGGACACTCTTTACTCCTTATTTTACTTGACTCATCCTCAGCATTTGATACTATGAAACTGTCTCTTACTGAAACACTCTCTTCCAAGGCTCAGGCTCTCCTGATTTTCTTTCTGCTCTCTAGTCCCAGGTCCTTCCTCTTCCTCTGCCTGTCACTCAAATGTTGATTCCTCAATATTCTAACCTAGGCTCTCTTCTCTTTTCCCTTCATACCTTCTCCAATTGTTTCAATTACCATCTATATTGCCAGCCCATATCATTCTCTCAAGCTCCAGAAACATGTAACCCACCTCCTACTCAGCATTCCCACTGGGACCCAAATTCAGCAAGTCCAAAACTGAACTCATCATCCTCCGCACCCCCCGCCCCCCACCCCCCGCCACAAACCTGTTCCTGAATTATTCATGTATGGCACTTTTATACACCAACCCCCCTGCGTTGCTCTCCTTCCTCACATCCACATTAAATTTTCTCAACAAGTCTATTTTACTTTCTCAAAGTCCTCTAAACTATCTTCATTTCCAATGGCACCACCTTAGTCCAGACCCCCAAGGAAATTTGCAATAGCTTCCTAACTAGTCTCTCTACCCCTAATTGTGCCCCCTTCCAATCTATTCTTCCAATCTCAAAAGGAGTGATTTTCTAAAATGTGAATTTTACCACATCACTTTCTGTCTTAAAACCCTTCAGTGACTTCGCAGTATCTTAGCATGGCCTCTGATCTACCCTATCTCTCCAGCCTAATCTCCTCTACACTTCCATATCCCACGCCCTGCAGTAAATGCCTCCTTCCGCAGTAAACTTCTTTCAATTCTCAATGCACCACATTATCTTTTGCCCCTGGGACTTGAAACAAGAGCGCACTTCTCTAAACAACTCCCACAACTGGCTACCCTCTACTCAGACCTCAGATAATGCCACTTCTGACCTCACCGGATAAGACTGACACTTCCTCTATCCTGACACTTATCACACCTTCTCATAACTGCTCCTTTAACTACCTAATTTCCCCAGTAAGCTGTAAGTCACTCGAGGATACTGGTCTATCTTGCTTACCTTTATATCTGCAATGCTAGCACAGCGCCTAGAACACTTAACCTATATAGTTTTTAACCTATATAGTGATATTGTTTAATATATTAAATAACAAGTGAAGTACAAAGAAATTCAAGCCTATATGGCCACTTTCTTAGTACAGCAGTCCCCTCTTGCTTCATTTTCTGGCTATGCAACCTTGTGGAGGCCCCTATGTGCACTATCCCTTATGTCCCCAACCTCTGCACATTGTCTTCAGTGTTCTCTATCCACTGTCATGTCTGCATTGAGGAAACAGTGCCCATATCACATGATCTGCTGGACCAGCTTCAGGAAGGGCCTCTGGATGTCACGATTTAGAAACCATGAGAAACATCACTCTCTGTGCCACCACTTTAAAAAAGTGCTTTTCCTTGGGTAATCCTCAAAATTCCTTTATCTGCGGGGTCAAAGCTATTGTTTCTCAACTAGAGGCAAGTCAAAATGCAAATGCCTTTAAAATTTTTACAGAAATAAATTTGTAAACCCTAAATTCTTTAATTAATCATTGATTAAAATTAAAGTACTGGGGATCTAATGTACAGCATGGTGACTATAGTTAACAATATATACTTAAAAGTTACTAAGAAAGTAGATCTTAAATGTCCTCACCACACAAAAAAAGTGGTAATTATGTGAGGTGATGGAAGTGTTAATTAACCTTATTGTGGTACTTATTTCGCAATCTATTTGTGTATCAAATTATTGTACACCTTAAACTTATACGATGTTATATGTCAATTACTTCTCAATAAATATGGGGAGAAAATAAAAACAAAATGTTAAAAAAAAAAAAACAGAAGCCACAAGTTTTCTGACAGAAGAGTTCTGAGAGATTGAGAAGCTTTGAACTATTAACACGAGACTTTAAGAATACTCTACACAGGACTAACAATTACACCTCATTATAGAGATAAAGGAAGAAATGGAAAATATTTACCAGTCAGTTAACTCAAAGCCACTAAGAATACAAACATAAGATAGGTTGGAGGGGTAGAATGCTTTTTTTGGTCAAATTTATACTTTTTCTGTTGATCATTACCATAAAATTCAGTAGTTTGTACACAGAGGTCTCTTGTGGGGTTTTACTATAACTATAATGGTTAATTATTACACAACCTCTAACCCTGAGACTATAAAATTCACTTAATTGTTCATTGTAGGAAATTGCACTTACTAATCATTGTTTACTTGTTATAGGAAATTACATTTTGTAATATTTAACCCACAATGACTTGACTGAACTTGTTATAATTCAGTCAATCAGTATAAAAACTACTCAGATCCTACTAGAAGTCACCAGTCTTTTCAAGTACCAATTATTGTACAAGTAAACATAAACAGGGATTTTGGCAGAAACATTTTAAAACAACGCAAAAAGATCTCAGCTCTTCTCTCTGCAGCCCCTACTATGTGACTGAAAGCAGTGCCTTCCATATAGTGTTAAATTGGAAAGAAGAGCTGGAGGGTGCTAGAGCCCAGGGATCTTTCTAGGGAGAGAGAAAGGGTTGTCATTTTTGTTATTACATTATCATTTCTCTTAGGTCCAGTCTTGATGACGAAAATGTCCAGAAATGTGATTCGGTGGGGCCATCCTCTACCTGCCCCCCACATACCGGCCTGGGGCAGCCACATAGCCTCCAAGGTGGCCTCACTGATGCAGAGGGTCTGCAGTGGCTTATCCTGGCTCATCTTTCTCACTGGAATTCTTTCCTTGGGGCTCTGACATGGCAGCTTCCTAATGACAGCCATATCTTCTGGGCATCCTGCGAAGCACAGTCAAAAGGCCATTCCAACATGTCCTGCCACCATGTTGTGGTAGAGTGGAGAGAGCATAAGATCTTGAATCAGACATCTGAATACCACTTGCTCACTGTCTGAGCTTAGCAAATTAGCTTCCCTCCAGATTCTTCATCTTAAACTGGGCTTACTGCCACACATCTTTTAGATTTATTGCAAAGTACTCATCAGATACCTGGCACACAGTAGTTGACAAAACAAATAATAGCTATCACTATTATTACATTCATAGAGTTTCTGTTGGATTCTCCCTCAGGTTCCAAGAAACATTGAAGATTAGAACTAGAATCGAGTTCAAATATGATGTCTCCAGCTACATCTTCTCACATAGAAGCTGATCATTTCAATTTACCTAAATCTCAGAGGCTCCAAGCCTTTATCTTTCTGTTGACAGGAAGTCTTACTTTTTACATATTACTCTTCTCCAAGTTTTCCCTGTAATTCTAGGATGCATATATGTATTCATGACTTAGATCTGTAGTTGTGGCCACTGCCACAGTTCCCATCTCATGATGGTGCCATGGACTTGAAAGCTGGCCCTGCACCATAAGACCGGGCCCTTCTTCCAAAGTGAGAAGAGTACTGTTCCTTCTCCGTCACATCTGGCTATGAGAAGAAGCGTCCTCAGCAAGTACTTATTGACACAACACTTTAAATTCATAAACAAAACCATTTTGTCTTGGATGGTTGGATCTAGATGAGTTCAAGATTCTGCTGCCGCACTGTACCCAGTTACTTAAGTCTCATTTTAAAAGTCAGATTCTCCTTGTCCAACTCTTTCTTCCTTGTATTGAGTTGTCTCTTGGTGGCTTCCATCACTCCCTAAAATAGGACTTCAGTCAGATACATATGCACATACACCAATCCATCAGACATATCTATAAATGTTTTAACCCCCACTGTGGACAGCAATGAAGTCCTTTTTTCTTAGACCATTTGCAAATAAGTTGTTGCAAATAATTACATGGGGTTAGCAATGTCTCCTAACTATTCACCAAGAGCCCCAGCTTCTCCCTGCCAAGGCCCACTCTGTCATAATGGGTGAGGAAAACTCAAGGTTAAGTGATTGAGCCAGGACACACGAGCAGCTAGTGGCAGGATAGGAACTAGAACCTCAGTCCAGGGCTCATCCTTCCACACCACAGTGCCCCCTTTCATTGCGCAAGCTCCCTCCTCTCATGTGATGTCTTTGATTTAGCCAGATGGTCGACACATTGTTTTGTTTTTTGCCACAAGGATAATTTGCTTTCCAAAAATCTCAAATTAAGCAGTTCATAACTGCTTCGTAAGATAAAGAGAATTGAATTCTAACAAGGCATTGTAGAAAGCAACTTGACAGGACTGTGTTGCTTCTGTTTCCTATCTCTGGAAGCCAGATGCCTGCTTTCCCCTGTCCACCCACAGAGTATCTGTGATTGGGTCTGAATTCTCAAACACAGCTTCCTAAAAAAGGCCTCAGAGCCACTGGTATGTCTGCAAGAAAGGGAAAGTATTTTTCCAATCCAGTATTGGCATGCCCTAAGGAACTTTAGAGTCCTGAATTCAGCTTTGGGTGCTCAAAATCTGTTGGCAACTGCTGAGTTTCAGAAGTGAAAGAAAACTAAGATTTGGGGCTCTGCCTACTTAGGAAAAAGAAAAAAGCAGTCCAAGGTTCCAGACTGACTTGTGCTGACCAGTGACACCTTTCAAATGAAAACTTAAATTTGAATCATCCAGTTTTGTATTGGTAGCAGGGTATTTGATATAGTTTAGGGCAAAAAGGTTTTGACTAATATTTAAGCAGAATTTTTATTGTCCATGTGTTAAAGCATTTTGCAGGAATCTTCCAAGTAACTGAAGATAAACCAGCCCAAAGGAACACAAACACAAAGGAAGATAAGCACAAATTTATTTGACC
>NW_011888847.1:6237360-6249603 GCF_000151845.1 Pteropus vampyrus | reverse complement strand
AGAAGAGTACTGTTCCTTCTCCATCACATCTGGCTATGAGAAGAAGCGTCCTCAGCAAGTACTTATTGACACAACACTTTAAATTCATAAACAAAACCATTTTGTCTTGGATGGTTGGATCTAGATGAGTTCAAGATTCTGCTGCCGCACTGTACCCAGTTACTTAAGTCTCATTTTAAAAGTCAGATTCTCCTTGTCCAACTCTTTCTTCCTTGTATTGAGTTGTCTCTTGGTGGCTTCCATCACTCCCTAAAATAGGACTTCAGTCAGATACATATGCACATACACCAATCCATCAGACATATCTATAAATGTTTTAACCCCCACTGTGGACAGCAATGAAGTCCTTTTTTCTTAGACCATTTGCAAATAAGTTGTTGCAAATAGTTACATGGGGTTAGCAATGTCTCCTAACTATTCACCAAGAGCCCCAGCTTCTCCCTGCCAAGGCCCACTCTGTCATAATGGGTGAGGAAAACTCAAGGTTAAGTGATTGAGCCAGGACACACGAGCAGCTAGTGGCAGGATAGGAACTAGAACCTCAGTCCAGGGCTCATCCTTCCACACCACAGTGCCCCCTTTCATTGCGCAAGCTCCCTCCTCTCATGTGATGTCTTTGATTTAGCCAGATGGTCGACACATTGTTTTGTTTTTTGCCACAAGGATAATTTGCTTTCCAAAAATCTCAAATTAAGCAGTTCATAACTGCTTCGTAAGATAAAGAGAATTGAATTCTAACAAGGCATTGTAGAAAGCAACTTGACAGGACTGTGTTGCTTCTGTTTCCTATCTCTGGAAGCCAGATGCCTGCTTTCCCCTGTCCACCCACAGAGTATCTGTGATTGGGTCTGAATTCTCAAACACAGCTTCCTAAAAAAGGCCTCAGAGCCACTGGTATGTCTGCAAGAAAGGGAAAGTATTTTTCCAATCCAGTATTGGCATGCCCTAAGGAACTTTAGAGTCCTGAATTCAGCTTTGGGTGCTCAAAATCTGTTGGCAACTGCTGAGTTTCAGAAGTGAAAGAAAACTAAGATTTGGGGCTCTGCCTACTTAGGAAAAAGAAAAAAGCAGTCCAAGGTTCCAGACTGACTTGTGCTGACCAGTGACACCTTTCAAATGAAAACTTAAATTTGAATCATCCAGTTTTGTATTGGTAGCAGGGTATTTGATATAGTTTAGGGCAAAAAGGTTTTGACTAATATTTAAGCAGAATTTTTATTGTCCATGTGTTAAAGCATTTTGCAGGAATCTTCCAAGTAACTGAAGATAAACCAGCCCAAAGGAACACAAACACAAAGGAAGATAAGCACAAATTTATTTGACCACCTTTTAGAGGAGTTAACTCAGAGCTGACAATGCAAATTCACTATTCTGGAGAATATCTAACAAATTACACCCTTGGCTTCTCAAGAAAATATAGCATCCACTTACTCTCGGTTGTAAAATAATTTACACTAATCCATGATTATTTTACAATAATCAAGACTCCTTGCTTCCAACCCTTCCTAGAAGCCCTTTTTATACATAAAAACACTGATCCATATACAAAATGAGAGAACCTGTGTATTAGTTTGTTCAGACTGCCATAATGAAATACCACAGACTGGGTGGCTTAAAACAACAGAAATTTATTTCTCACTGTTCTTTTTGCCCTAAACTGTATGGAGCGTGAATGTCCAGTCTCTGCTACTATATTCAGGCTAAATGGTGAAGCCAGTAGGGTCTATCTTCTTATGTCCCCAGCTTCTTATTTCCGTTTCTGTTGCCTCTTTTCCTAATCTTCCTGTCAATTCCTCCCTAGCCCTATAGGTACCTAGTCATCTGTCCTTTATCAGCAACTGCTCTCAGGAAGGAAGCAATGGCTGTACTGAAGTATCAATGACAGATGAAACTCAATCTAGATATGTTTGCATTTTAAGGGAAGAAAGGCTTTGTTTAAGTAAAAAATATATATATGAAGCCCTTATAAGAGAATTTGAAGGCATGTGAAGTATTTTGGGGGAACAAGAAGCATAGAGTCCCTGAAATTAAACCACATGTTAGATCTGGCTGTGTCTTTCTGCCCAGCCCCGCAAAACCACAGAGTTCTTAAATCAGGAATGGGTTACTTTATTTCATATAATCTGGAAACTTACCATAAAGACAGGCTGTTTAGGGCTAAATGGTGTCCTCTCCCCCAAAAAAGTTCATATGCTGAAGCCCTAACCCCCAGTACCTCAGAATGGGACTGTGTTTGGAGAAAGGGCTTTTAAAGAGGTGATTAAGTTAAAATGAGGCCATTAGGGTGAGCTCTAATCCAAACTAACTGGTGTCATTATAAGAGGAAATGAGGACACACAGAGAGACAACAGGGCATGTGCACAAAGGGAGTACCAACAGGGCAGCCATCTGTAAGTCAAGAAGAGAGGCCTTAGAAGAAACTAAATTTGCCAATACTTTGATCTTATACTTACAGCCTCTAGAACTGTGATATATCCATAGAGCTAGAGTCGTTACTAGGAAGCAACTGCTGAGGTATTTTCCAGCTAGCTCCCCCTTTGCTCCAGGTGGGGCCATGTGATGGACTTCTGGACAATGGATTGTGGCCATGATGTATTTCAGTTCAAGGCCTAACCTGTAAAAAACTCCTACACATTTCCTTCTCTCTCTCTTTTCCACCTACCAGCTAGTAGCAAAGGTTTCTGAAGCCCTAAATTGCAGAACCACAAATTGGAAAGAGCCTGGGTCCCTGAATCACTACATGGAAGGCCTCCCACTGAACACCTGCACTGAACTATTATTATGTGAATAACTCCTGTTGGTTTGACCACTGAGAATTCGGGAATTGTCCCTTTCAGTAAGTAGCAATTCCAAAATTAATAAGTTAATGCAGTCAATATATAGTTGAGTTTGGGAAGAAATTAACAATCCATTCAAAAATTAGTGGTTCGTGCTAGTTTATGCCAAGAGTAGATTCTAATAATAATAAGGGTATTATTTTATTTTTAATGTAAAATGAATTTTATTTAGATATTACTATTCAGGTCAACCTACTGTAAGAATAATCACAAACAGCTGCAGTTTGCAACTATCATTGCATTTCAAAATACCTGGGATAATGAGAAGTACAAGTATAATAATAAAACATTAGTGAGGTGAAAAGAAATTCAGATTGGAAGCCAAATGTCCTGAATTCTAGTTCCACCTCAACACTAATCAGCTATAACCGGGAGACTTTACCTGTTCAATCACTACCAGCTCTAACTGCCAGGCTGGAGATGTTCATTTAGGAGAAACAGTGCCTTCTATGAGTAAAAAGTAAACTTGAGGAGAATTGGTCAAAGTGCTTTATGCATAGAAGGTGCTCAATAAACATGTATTCAATGAGTAGATATTTGAAAAGGGGCTCTCTGCCTGATTAAGATAGCAGACAGTGAACACAGATGTAAACTTTCTTTACCCCTTCCAACACCAAGCTAGAAGTATCTCTATGTGTTCGTGTATATAAAGGATTCAGCTCCATTTCCGAACAGCGAGAACAAAGCAAAAAAAAAAATGAATGAATAAATCTGGGGATGATATATAATCAAAAAGTATCTGTTTAAGTTGTGGTATCTAAAATATTTAAAATAAAAGAGAGAGAAAACCATATGTCTTGCAATAGTGACATAAAATCCAAGTCTATTTAATTGAAAATAATAGTGTAAAATAGACTTTTGTTTAGTCATAAGTAGAGAGCTTTGTCTATCGAGCTATATTAAGGGCCTAGACCAGTGCCTGGAACATGGTAGACACGTTTGTTTAATAAAAGCGTTAATAATTGAGCATCTGTAGAGTACCAAGCACTATGGTAGGCACTGTGAGTGAAGCCTCTCCAGAAGCTTGCAGGCTAGAAAGAGAGAACCACAAGTTCTTGACCCACTCAACTCCAAGGCAGAATGACATACATGCTAAATAGAGGTATAAATAACATGCTATGGGCAAAAAGAAACATTAATTCTGATGGGGAGCAAGAGGAGGTAAAGTTTCAAAGAGGTGAATTTAGGCTGACCCTCAAAATAGAAGAATGGTTCAGGAAATGGCATGACCAAGGTGATGGAGAAATAGAAGTACTTAGCTGGCTTGGGAAGTAGACACATGCAAGGCACCTTGGGAGACAGCCACAGGTTAGCATCTGATTATGACTAGAAAGCAAAATCTTAGTTTCAAAAATGGACCCTCATGAAAAAAAGCGGATTTCCTCTCTTTCTCCCTCCAAATTTTGGAAGGCAATTACTTCCTTTAAACAATAAAAATGGCATTTTATTCAGTTGTTTTAATCTGTAGAAATGACTGTCAAGTCTAACTATTTTAATGCTGCAGGAGTTTAAAAAAAAACATAAAGAAAAAGTTAACAAATAAAGATTGGATATATTTTAGATCTATTTTCTTGAATTATTATAATTTCTAGATAACAAAACCTCATTTTGTTTCAGTTCTTATCATTAGAAGGGACCCTTTTGAGGTCTGTATTAGCAATCCAGGTGCATCCCTGTAACTGTGCTTCAGAAAAAGACACGAATTTAGTTTGTATTTATATGACTAAGTGTAAAGAGGGGGTCTGCTAAGAGTTCCTCAAATGTCAACACAATTCAGTTGGTAATCCATGCCATTCAAATCATTTTAAGGGGTACCAAAATAGGAAGAGATGGACAGACAGATGTCTTAATTTAAACTCAGGCTCATAAAAATGCCAAAGCCTTTATTCTATTCATCAAACAAATATTAATTAATCATTGTAAATTGCTTATTTAACAAATATTTACTTTGTACAAGCACCATCCTAGGCCGAGGTCTTTGCTTTCATGGAGATTATTTTCTGGGAGGAAGAGAGCTCATACACAACAAGATGTGGTAGAGGAGTAAGATCTTGAGATCTTCACTGAGGTTTCCCATTTCCGAACAACCGCACACTTCCTTGTGCCCTTAAGAAGCAGCAGTCCCTTCTTACTGGCACTGTTCTCAGTGGCTTTCAGTATAAGTACATGGTTTTTATTCATAGATGAGACAACAATATTAAAATCAAGATGTTTGAAAAAGAAATGCTTTGCTTTGTTTTGCCTTGTTTTGTTAAATTTTAAAAACCTTGGCTTTGAACACCTAACCTGGAAGAAGAAGACCGAGTTTATCCATAAACACAGTTTGGAATGAAAAGAGATGAAATGTCAGTTTTCTTACCACACATAGAGATTAAAGACCTTTCTGAGTTGAGGGAAACAGCTTCAAAATTGAGAGATAAAACCAATAGAGAAAATTATTGGTGATGGTCCCTAAAATGGAAGCCCTTCTTCCTGGCCATTCCTGTAAAAGAAACTTTGGTCAGCTGGTAATCGAGCCTTCCAAATAGGTTCAGGAATCTGAGAGCAAAGAATTTCTTGCAACCTCAAATGATGTCCCATATAGTAAGGAATACTCCCAACAGAGCAGAATAAGAGGCTAGTATGTTCAGGCAGAAAGAAAGCCCAATACAGTTGTCCTCCAACACCCTTACCCGACTCCGTCTTCTTCAACACAGAATGATGTGAAAGAATATCAAAAGGTTTGCCCTAATCCCTGTAAGGGTATAGAGTTGTCTGAGAGAGGATCAGTGGACCAGGAGAGGCAACTCAACTTGAACAAAAGGATGCTGAATGACTAGCACAGACCTGACTAGAAGGCAGGGTGAGCACCTCAGTGACAGCGACAGAAGCAGATATGTTCAACCACTTAGAAGAGATCAGAGTGGACAAGAAGTAGCAATAGATCAAACACTCCTTACCCGGCCCCCATTCCCATAATCTTCTACCTGACATAGGACTGTGACATGTACAAGAAACCAACTTTATTGTGTCGAACCACTGAAATTTGAGGTTGTTTATGACAGTAGTTAGCTTACTGTGGATGTAATCAAAAATGAGGAAATTTTCATTCTTTTTGCTTACTTGACTATGTAACATATAAAATTTGTGCCCTGTAAGTGATAGATACCAAGAAAATGAAGCAAGGTGACATGAGAGATAGTGACTGAAGGAGAAATAAAGGAATGGTTTCTCTGTCATGGATAAATGATCTCTCTGTGAAAATAATATCTGAGCTGAAACTTGAATACTGAGAAGGATCCAGCTATGTGAAACTCCTAAAGAGAAAGTTCCAGGCAGAATTAACAACAAGTGCAAAAGCTCTGAGGTGGGGATGAACTTAGTGTGTTAAGAAACTGAAAGAAGGCTGATATGGCTGAAGCGGAGAAAGCAAGAGCGAGTAGGAGGAGGTAAGTCAGAGAGATGGACATAACTATATCATATAGGGTCTTAAAGGCCATGGAAATAAAGAAGCCTGAATGTTATACTAAATTCAATGAGAAGTCACTGGTGGGTGTTAAGAAGGGAGGTGATGTGATCTGATTTATGATTTACTTTAGCTGCTGTCTGGAAAAAGTATTAGAGTAGGACAAAAATGAAAACTGACAGAACAGTTAAGAGACCATTAAAATAGTCCAGATAAGAGATGCTGGTTGTTTAACCTGAAGGTGGTAGCTATAGAAATGGAAACATGTTAATATGCTGGAGATATATTTTGGAGATGGAACTGATTAACTGGATGTGACATATGAGGAAAATAGTGGAATGATTCCCAGGGTTTTATCTAAAGAAACTGGGAAAAGGTTATGCCATTTCGCAAAGAAGTGACTAAGAGAAGAACAGTTTAGGGAAAGGGGAATTTAGAGAATAAAGAGTTCTGTTTGGAGCCCATTACACTTAAGATGCCTGTTAGACAGCCAAGTCAGGGAGGCAGTTTGATATCAAGTAGGCACTTTGATTTATGAGCCTGCAGCTCAAGGAAAGGTCAAGACTGAAGATTTACATTTGGGAGTCATCTGCATATAGATGGTTTTAACATTATGGAACTAAATTAAATCTACCAGGGAGACAGTATTGGGAAGAGGCTAGAAGGTCAAACAAAGAAGATGGAGCCAGTTAAGCGATTAAAAAGGAGTACCCATTGAGATTTGAGGTAAAGAGTGAGAAGCTGGTGTCATAGAAACTAAGTAAAAAATCTTCCTGTGCTAACTTTACTCTTAAATTAGCACAGATCGTTCAGAAGGCTTGCTGAGTTGCTTAAAGCCTTGAGTCAATAATTTCTATCTCACTATTGCCCACAGAAAGAGAAATGTCAGGGTCATGAACAAGAACTGCCTCCCAAATGCACGCCCTTAGTCTCCTAGGAAGCTGATAAGCATATTAATAGCTCCGCTTCCTCCTCTTTACCACTGGGGTAGCTCATGTCTTATTGGCACAGACTCAAGAGTCTTTTCTATAGTCACAAAACACCTTTCGAGAAAGATAATTCAAATCAGCTATGACTTTGAGAAAATTACTGCGTGTGTGTGTGTGTGTGACTATCAAGCTACAGACTGCCATTAGACAGGCCAAATATGATGAATGTGGGATGGTTTGCTTACCATTAACTGGGTTGCCCTTGGGGATGTACTTTAAATGAAATATTGTTAATGACCATCACCTCGTCAATAGAAATAGTTTGACCTGCTAAGAATATCAGCTAACTTGACACTCAATGACCAGTGACTTGTCTTGAATTGTCTATCTGTAAAACTATCAAGGATAAGAACATTTAAAGGTTAAATGATATGTACATAAAAAAAGTCCTTAATCACCCAAATGATCTCATTTCCCACATTAACTGTGGTTTATTATAAGATAGCATTTCAGTAATATAAAGTTTCCAGGTTAACCAAGGTGAGCTATCTCCAATTCTGTACCAACTTTAATAGACTGCCATCACTTTAAGTTATGGCTTGAGATGTCAGAGTTGGATACTTTCAGAAATGTTTGTTCGCTTTTTTTAAAATTGATATTGTCATAGCTGAAGTGAGGCAAACATTTGTTAGATACTTTAATAACAAGGAGAAATTTAAATAAAAATTCTCTAGTCACTCACTTAAAGAGGTCTATCCTGAGAATATTTTCATCCTCAAATGCAGAAAGAGTTAATTTCCCCATCTACTAAAATATATGTACATAACCTTCCTAACAGGTTTTGCATACAGGAGGGTCTCAGATCCTCTGAAGACTACCTGTGCCCCACTGCCCCAGAGTTTACAAGTTAAGCATTCTGGACTTAGAATGTTTTCTCTGATAGGGTGTGCTATCTATCCATTCTCCTTATATGCCATTGGGAACCCAAACTTTCAGTTTCCCAAAGTGTAGCCTTAAGATACACTATGTTGTTTTGTTGTTTGTTTGTTTGTTTGTTTTAATTCTATTGGAAAATGGGCAAGCCCCATCGAAAATTGGAGTTCACATCCCACCGCTTATGGGGCTGAAGATACTGGGAGCTGTCCTACGTCCTGAAAATCCTCGTCCAGTGTCACAAGGAGCTGTCCAAGGTCCCAAAGGTCTTAGCTGAGTACTTCTCAAAGTGTGGTTGGTCTACAGACTAACTGTATCAAAATCGACTAGGTATGTGTGTTAAAATACAAATTCTTGGTCCACCCCAGAACTACTGAGTCAGAATGTTTATAGGTAAGCCTCAAAAATCTGCATTTTGAGAAGTTTATCTGGAGATTCTTATATCTTAGGCTAAGATGATGTCTCCCAAATGTCAGTACCACTTTTTTTTAGGACTGGGGACCATTTATTCCCATTGAACTCACCGATCATAGTAAATGTACCTGCTACCTTTAATATTATCTCTATTAACAATTAGGATGAGTTATTATATTCCTGAAAGGACATTAATCAGATTTCTATCAGACAGTTTTTGTCCCAATTTGGTACCAAACAAATACAAAAGTTCAGCCCCATTAAGGAATCTGAGGAAAGGCAAACCCTTTTTAAAATCAAATTCCTTGATCTTTTAGCAAGTGTTTCCTGCCCATCCAATCTAGTAATGAAATAATTACAATTACAATCAATATTTACTGATCACTCTGTGCCATCTATCAAATCCATAACAATGATAACGGTGGTCAAAACAACAAAAATATATTTATTGAGTCTTTATTACATGCTCAGCACTGTTCAAAGTTCATCACGTACTTGTATCATTTAATCCTTACAATATAATGTACCCATGATCCCAAAACAAGCAGGAAAAATTGTACCCCGTTGATATCAACTTACAGGCTTTGTCATACAAATATATGATATTAAAGTGAATAATTTAATAGTTTTTTTAAATGTCTGAAAATGGGGGGAGGGTAGAAATGTCCTTTATCAATTACTCGTGTCCCTGGAACTTTAATGTTTTCTTCATTAAAATAGCACAACTATTGACACTAAATAAACTGCATTTTCAGAGAGACACATCCAGCAGGCTTGAAATGGGCACTCCAAGGGGATCAAGACAGACCTACCAATGCAGCTGTCTGGTGCCTACACAAACAGAGGAGCTCCTGGGACTCCCTACATGAGTGCATGAGTGATTTTTATCCACATGAATGATTATAGCATTGACGTGATACAACAAGACAAATTTGATCACAGCTTTTCATCCCAGATGTCAGCGTCCCCGATGAACAGAATGGCTCCAGACAATCCCCAGCCAGACCCTTTTATCCACATGGATGATTCCAGCATGAACTTCATACCACAGAATCAAGCCGGTCCCACAATATGGAAGAGGTACCAAAAACTCACCTCATTTATGCACACACAGTATGAAGAGCTGGAGACTCTGTTTAGCCACACCACATTTCCAGATAAAAATCTCCAGAAGGAACTGACACTGAAACTCAACCTACTGGATTTGAGTCAACAATAAAGACTTAGTTCAGGAACCAGCAAGTCAAACTGAGGAAGCAGCAGCAACAACAGCTAACACTAAAGCAAACAAACTAGATTCTTCCAGCCAAGAATGTGCCCGCCTCACCCACAACATCAAGTAGTCCTTATCCTTTTTTTCCTGTAGTTTCAGATTTCTATAGCTCCCTTCCACCTCATCTCTTAGGCCCTTTCAATTGGGCATGGGAGTCTACCCTCACTGAGAGTCCTATAAGTGATGTCTAAATGCAAGGTCCTCATTTGGAGAGGTTAGTGGCCTCGGTTCCTGCTTTGTATTCTGATGCCTATGACATAGCCCAAATCATGGAACTGGATAGTTATCCTGATATAGATATCCTGTCTATATCAGTGTCTCTCATCCACAAGCCCCAGCTAGAAGAACATGGTTCTACTTTCAGCATCTTTGCTGGTCCAGCTGTATGTCTATCTCTGGCAAACCTCGTCCAGTATGACAAGCTGAGGTCTTGCAGCCTAAAGTCCAAGAGACATCCTGGAATTCCAGAACTCCTCCAATATGATGGACTTTATTTCTCTGATCAAAGTAGTAATAAATACCAGATTGTACAGAAAAAAAATCATAACTACTTATGAATGTGCTATCCCCTTTTAACAGCTTTATTGCAGACATACAGTAAACTACACATATTTACAATGTATAATTTAATAGGTATTAACAGATGTAAACATCCATGAAAACATCACCTCCAAAAGTTTCCTCCTGCCCTTTGTAATCCTCACTCCCACCCCTCGCCAGTTGCTTGATGCCAGACAACCACTGGTCTGTTTCTGACACTGAAGATTAGTATGCATTTTCTAGAATTTTATGTAAATAGAATCATATGACGTGTACTCTTTTTGTCTGCCATCTTACACTCAGCATTATTTTGATATGATCCATGTTACTGCATTTATCAATAGTTCATTCCTTTTTACTGCTGAGTAGTATTCCAATTATCCCCATTTTGGAGACAAGAAAACTGTAAAAAATAAGCAACTCATCTAAGATCACAAAATAAAGGACTAGATTCAAATGTAAGTCTGCCCAACACAAAAGCCTAAGATTCTCCCACTAAAAATTCTGCCTCTTTTCATTTTTACCTGAGAAATAACTATTCACATATCTTCAGGATGAGAAAAACGCAATCCCCAGAGTGAGCAGAATATACTAATCACACAAAAACTAGGTGGTTGCATGATTGGAAAGGATGTCAACTGTCCTATCCACCCACCCCACCAGGCCTGCTCTCAGCAGTACCACCTGAATCTCCTGGGCTTCCCATTACTAAGTCATTCAGCCCAAAAAAGACCCCAGGATCATGAGCTGCCAAGGCATATGAAGATCACCATATTCAGGGCCTACGCTCTGGCTAGTGTTCCATCTTATAGGCCAAAAGGGAAGGCAGTGTGAGGGGCAAAAGTGAGAAGGTGATCAGATCTACAATAGTGCCAGGAAGCATCCAAGGAATTATGAAGACCTTGTTAAACTGAGTCACCTGTGTGACTTATCCTGCTAGACAGACTTTTAATTAGAAACAGAAGAGAAGATAACACCTAGAAAATGGAAAAGAAAAGTAGATTGCCCTTGCCAAACTCCCAACTGCCCATCTAGTGATCTCAGACATCCGTGACTCATGAAATATAAAAACTTAACAGACTGCATTTTTCCCATAGTCCTCAACATACCTTTGAGGAGAAATTAATAACGATAATAACTACTATTTTTAGAGTGCTTTTTATGTGCTGACACCATACAGGATAATCTTTTTTCATTTCCATTTTCTAACAAGGAAACTAATTCTCAGAAAATGTAAGTGACTCGTCCAAGATCACACAACCAGACAGTGATTAAGTTAAAGCCAGAATTTAAATCTCTGAGTCTTAGTCCAGTGGTCTTCCCATGACTCGCAAGGTCTCCAAACTGCTCTGCACCCAACCACCACCACACACTTCATCATCGTTGGTGCCATCAGAGGCTCACCCTAGAGTATATGTTGACTTAGGTCCTTCAGTTTCAGATCCTTGACACTTTCTCTTACACCATCAGAACACGTCATTCTGTGTGCCCTTCCTCAGAATACTGTTCAACACTAGAGTTAACTTAAAAAATATTCCAATAAACTAATTCTGCACCAAAGAGGTAATGATTATAACAAGTACCGACTGGGACTTAAGAAAACAGTGCGTACAAGAGTGTCAGAAATGGTGGACAGGACTGTGACGTAGATTTTCCAAGTCTGGTATTCACACATGTGAATGTCATAGACTTATAGACTCTAATTCCAGGCAAAGTAAATTACTATTCCTCTTTTGGAGGGGCCAGTTTGGACTGAATTGGCCTCTTGCCTGGGGGAGAAAGAAGGGAAGTAGTAACCATAATAGTTAAATAATAATAGTAATAATAATATGAGCCAACATTTACCATTTGCTATATGTTGGTATTTTTACC
>NW_011888847.1:6227937-6236071 GCF_000151845.1 Pteropus vampyrus | reverse complement strand
TTCACCTAGCAGCGAGTGGTCTCTGAGGCTCCTTTAGAACTTCGTAAATATAACATTGCAATGTTTACTGCATTGTTTTATTTATTGCTCCCACTTTGGACTGAGGGTGAGACCATATCTTAAGTTTATCTTTGCGTTGGGCAAGTTATTTAAACTGTGAAGCACTTCTCTCAGTTGTAAAATGGAAATGGTAGTACCACCTTCATGACGTGTGTGCATTAAATAATTCTCGTAAAGCACAGTCTTGCACACAGCGAATGCTCAGAAAATGTACCCTCTGTTATTCCTGTGCCTGATACAAACATATAAGTACTCAGTGTTTAGAATCAGTTTCACATACTCATTCTTGGAAGTTTAAATCTCATTTTCCTCAGAACTGCTGCAAGAAGAAAACAGTAAAAAGTATGTATGTATGTATGTATGTTACTATGAATGTGTCCAGGTTGCTTCAACATGTTATAGCAACTGATAACAGCACTCTAGAGTCAGAACATGGATTCAGGTTCCGACTTACTAGCTGAATGACCATTGAAATTAATTTAAACATTCTTTAGTTCCTCAACTAAAGAAGTGGGGATGATAATAATAATACTTACTTCATAGGATTATAGAGCATACAAGTAATGCATGAGAAGTGCTTAGAACAGTCTCTGTTCTCAAGTTTTCCTTCCTTCTTTATCTCAATTTCACTTTCAGAGCTAGAATGAGAATGTAATGGCACGATATAGTTTCATATCCTCTACCTTACACTTGTCTCCCACTTAAATACATTCATATATTATCTCATTTAATGCTCATAGCAACTCTGTAAGGCTCAGAGTAGTTATTAGTTTGCTGGAATCCTAAAGCACCTTTTTGGTACAGTTTCATATATGTGCATTTGATAGAAAGTTGTTTTTTATTGTATTTTTAAATTTATTCTACAACTTGTTTTCTTCACTTAGTATGTCTCAGAGATCTTTTTATGTTTATATCCCTTTTTCGTTTTAACTACTTGCCAGTCTTTCATACCTGAATTAATTTAACCATTCCCCAATTGTCATACGTTCTAATTGTTTTCTCCTTTAAAGTAAAATTTATTGTTTCCAAAATGTACTGATTCATGATCACTCATTGAATTTAGTTGTCATGTCTCTTAAATCTTTTTGTTTCAAACATTCTAATTTTTAAACCAAATTCTATTGAGTCTCCCCCTCAGGGCTTGAAGGCTTTATTGCTCAGACTCTGAGCGACTCCAGACCCAAAGACGACTCACGGGAAAATGAAATCCTTATGGTCAAGAGTTTCCACCTGGCTCCGAATTTCTCCCAAACCACAAGCCCAAGACACCAGCAAACTGTGAGACTAGAGTCCTCCCTCCAGTGAGGACAGGGAGGGGAGAGGATACCCAGTAGGGCTGGAAAGAGCCGATAATGACTTTACCCTTCAGTGGCATTGGAGTCAGAGGGGTTCTCTCAGACAACCCGTCCCCAAAGCTAGGGGTTTCTCAGCACCTCTGCCTTGTATCTACCCCATCCAGGTATGCCACACTCTTTACTCCCTAAGAATTTGTTTAATGGCAACCTCTCCCCGCCAAAAGAAGACACACTGACATATCATCAGATGCACCCCTATTCCATTACAGCACCCAAGAAAGTCTGGAAGAGTTCCCAGCCCAACTCTCTCTAGGAATCAGGCTCAGCTGGGAGATAAGAGGAATGCAAGGAGGTCCTGGGTACCAATCATGACATAAGAGACCCTGAGCTATCCAGTTCTGTAATGTAGCTCTGCAGCCAGGCAAGTTGCTTATCTTCCCTGAGCCTCAGTTTCTTCATCTGTCAAATGGAAACAGAGGAAGGGGAGTGCAGATCCAGGATACATAAATGGAGGAAGGGGGCATGCAAACATCATGTGCAAAGCTGTCAGAGATTGAAGAGGTGGGGGGTGGGGCGGGAACCAAGTCAAAGCTCTGCATTCTCCCCCTTGGGATGGATGGAGCTGCTCCTGGAGTATAGCTCAGAATAGGACCCCCAAACTTTTCCTCCTAGAAGAAGCAGAGAAACAGGATTCTGTCGCAGGACATCATCTCAATGCCATTGCTCGAGATTGTCACCAAGACTCAGCCCTTATAAAGTGCTCTCGCCTCAGCCCTTGAAGATCCTAAACATTGACAGAACCAGTCTCACATAGGGCACAAGTTATTATCTGCTTACCCCAGTATCCAGCCCTCTTTCTTCCTTAGTAACAGAACCCTGATTTTCAGAAGAGATCATTGCCTTTCAGAATAAGACTACATTTCCCAGACCCGTTTGTAGTTAGTTTTCTGGCCTATGAGATGTAAGAGACAATTATGTGTGGGGCTTCCATAGTGAAGGCAGCCCCAGCCCCCTTTTGCCTTCTTCCCCTTATCTTTTTTCTCCCTTTCTCCCTTCCTCAGTCCAGCTTTCTGGGAATGAGGTGAACTTCACTGAGGATAACAGTCACAAGCTAGGATGATAGGGCACAAATATAAAAAGAGCCAGAATCTTGGAAGCCATGGGCCTTGAACTGCCTACCTCTAGACATCTTTGATGTGAGAAATAAAACTCTATGTGTGTAAGCCACTGTTATTTTAGCTTTCCTGTTTTATATAGCCTGTCTTAATTCTTAATTGACCAGTCGCTCTTCCCCCAAGGTTCAGAAGTTAGTGGGAGGAGAACTGTTTAAATGTCACTGAGTTAAGTACCAATCAGTCTATTATTAGCTCAACTAACTTAAGAGAGATACATTTGTAAATTGGAGCATTCTTCTGACTGAGTCAGATTGACCAGCACAAAAATATCCCTGGGCTCATGAAACATTTGGGACCAAAATATACAATGTACTCTCCATTTAAACCACACGTTGGCATGGCTTTGACATTCTATTTTCATGTAGAAAGAAAACATAACATTCTACAGAGGAAGCTCCTCAACACACAGGCAGACTCCCATACATTTTTGTTGGAGGTTGTGTTCAATTCAAGCTCCAAACTGAACTCAAGGTAACAGCTTCTTTTGAAAGGAATCCAGCTACATTAGAGGTCTTTGAAGAATGTTCAAGCATTCGGCTGACTTCTGGCTCAAAGCCTTCTAAACTTCCAACCCCTGTTTCTCCTTAAAAGAGGATTCCTTAGGAGGCCCGTCTTAGCAAACCTTTTGCAATCCTGTCGTCCATGAGACACTGTCAGAGGGAACATTAGTCCCAGAGCAATGGTTCTCAAATGTGAGAGTGCCTCAGAATCACCTGGAGAGCTTGTTAAAACACAAATTTTGGGGCTCCAAACCCAGAGTTGCTGACTCAGAAGATCTGAGTTGGGAGCCCAAATATTTGAAGCTTTAATAAATTCCCTAGTGATTCTGGTGCTGCTGGTCTAGGGACCACATTTTGAGAATCACTGTCCTAGAGGTAGGTAAAATTTTTCAAGCTACTTTTTTCAGACCTGTGAGGAATTTCTTCCAGTGTGTTCAGAGGTAGCTGGACTCCGCTAAGGGCCTCTGCATAGTTGCCCTGAAAATCTGCCTTCCATTTCATCTGCTGCTTCCCCGGCCTCAGGGCTCCCCTCAGCCCTTTGGTGGGGAAGGCTTCTCCTCACTGGGACACTTAGCCAGGCACCATCTGGGTCCTTACAATGTGGGGGGTTGCGTCTGGAGAGGAGGAGAGGTGGAATTAGAGAACTTATTTTTCTTTAATGTCTAAATATGGTAAAACATATATATGTCCTTTTTATAATAAAATAATAAAAAGAAAATGTTAAGGAATACAGACTTTTGGAAATATTTGTTAATTATTATCATTTATTGAATAGTTACTATGTTCCAGGCACTGTAGTAAATGCTCACTTAATTATTGTCACACTATTTCACATCTAAAACAGGCTTGGGGAGGTTAAAGTAATTTCCCAATATGGCACAACTACTCAGTAACAGAGCAGGAGTTTTATTCCAAGTCTACCCAATTCCAAAGCCTGATCCTTTAATGCTTAAGCAACACTGTGGTTTCAAAATGCTGCTAACTTTCTAATGCCACCAGGAGATGTAATCTCAACAAAGGTAATATGGCCCTGAAGGGAGCAAAGAGTGGTCAGGCAGTGGGGGAGGGGTGGCAAAAAATCTTTCTCTGTATGGATAAAGCACAGGTATACATATAGTACATAATAGATATGCAGTATTAAATTTCATGGGGAGAGAGGAAATTCGGGGGAAAAAAGTATCTACGAAGTCTCCTTTCAAGGACGATAATGAAAACAAGGTTGAGGAACACTGTGCTAAAACATTGTGGCAAAAAAAGCCTGCTCGCTGAGAAAGTTAGCGCTGTCTCACACAACTTTCAAAGTTTTCTTATGGAGCAGAGGACAAACAAAACCTCTGACGTCTATTGTTTCAAGTTTTTAGTCGTTATGCCATATGGTTCTCCCAAGAACCTCCTGATGAAATCATCAAGGAAGATATTTCCTATCCGCATCTAATAGTTGAAGGAATTAAACTTTGGAGATAACCATCCATCTAGATTTAATACCAAACAAAACTATCCATCAAGAATGAAGTGATATAAAGAAATTTGCAGACAGAGCAGAGTGGAGCTTGCTATAAACATCAGCCTCCTCGCCTGGATCAATCCTGGTATTTTCCAAACATTTTTCCCTACTCCATAAAATATAGGAACATTCCATGTAACTCGTTCTGGACAACGCTAGTTTAAACCTTGTTTGAGCTCAGTGGCTCAGACTGAAGAAACACTGAAAACACAAGACGTGGACTCAATTCTTTTGAGTGGTTTACAAAACTATTTTAAAGGACTGGAACTGCGACCTCAAGCAATTTGAATCACAGCAGTATCAGCCACTCGCACGACCTCACAATTACACTCCTTGGTACCCACGCATGACAATATGTGTTCCAAAACACACTCATGGGGTTTCCCTCCCGTGGTCTAACCACACAGACAGCATGACCGCACCCACAATCTCACCCCTCCGGCCATCACTGGTTTTCTCACCTCATGTGTTCTCATTTACTCATTACTTATTCATCATCTTCTTCTCCGGTTTGGTGTTGGAAGTTTGAAAAGCGATGAGACTAAAAAGAGATTTCTCAGGAGACAGTCTCCTGGCTCCTTGGGGGAGGGCTCATGGATAGCAGTGCCCGGGGATAAGTCACTTCCTTTCCCTATCTGGGCCTCAGTTTCCCCATTGGTCTAAGGAAGGGGTGGATGATACCATTTCTGGATCCTTCTAGCCTCTGATTGTGCATCTGTAGAATAAAGGAATGGAAGAAGATGATTCCTCATTTTTCTTCCAGCTCTGACATTCTCCGATCTCAGAGACCAGCTCACTTCACTCGCTCTCAGAGAAGGCAAATGTAACAACTGATAAATGCAGTGAAGGAAATATGGGAATTCATTTCACCATTCTTTAAAATCTTCTGCAGTTTAACATTTTAAAAATAAAAAAATTTTTTTAATGTCGACGTTGGTTATCTGTGACTGGGGAGATAATCATTGGTTTTGAGTTTCTTGTCCCTGCCTTAAGCCTCTCAACTTTTCCAAAAACTTGGCGATAAAACATAGGACATTTTCGTGTTTAGACAGAAACTAATAAATGTTCATCTGTGGGTATAAAATATCAATTGCACAGAGGCAGAAAGGCTGACTGTCGCCCCTTTAAGCTTGGAAGGAGTTCAGTAGGGTGGGAGTCCCTGACCCCCAAAACAGCACATACCAGATGTCGACTCTCCCCCCACCACACACACACATCCCAGCAGAAGAATGTCAGGGCCTTGAGATGTCTAGAGCACAGGGCAGTCTGCCAGGTCTTCAAGGCCTCCCTTTGCTACAGATGGCAGAGCAGTGTGGCCACAAGACTCTCCCGCTGCCTGTCAGGCCTCCTCTGCAGAAAGATTTGTCTGCAGAAGAAACCCGGTCCTCGCTGCTCCAACACTGATGATACACAGGCAGCAGAAGCAGTGCCTGCAATGCAGAGACACAGGCTGGGATCAAGAACAAACACAAAGCTGCAGCCTGGAGGGTCTGTTCTCCCTAAGTGCAGGCCTCACTGACACAGCCTGCTCGTCTATGCTCAAGGGCAGCCTTCTAAGCAAATGCTCCTGTTCACATTCCTCACTTCTTCACGGCGTTGATCACGCCAGCCTGCTACTAGAAACTCAACAAGGACACTGACTTGAGAATGCTGCTGCCCACAGCCAGGGGCTGGAGGGTGGAAGGAGGGAGAAAGGGGCTGCCCAAGGCCTGGCACCTCCATTTTTTAAAAATCTAAAGCACAAGCCCTTAAGTCTACAGCTCAGATGAGGGAGATCCCTTCTCGTCACCCACAGAAGAGCACCGTTCCTGCTTCCTGTTTCCAAGATGGTCTCTTCTCCTAGAGGCTTAGAGAAATATTTTGCCTGCGGGAGTCAGGATTTGAGCCTAGGCAACATGACTCCTGAAACCAAGCCTTTAATGAGTATGTCAAACTGCCTTCCACATAGAAAAACTTTTAAATAAATTTCAATTTTTTTAGAAAAACCCACTTCCTTCCTCTTGGTTCCTAGACCTCTAGTGGGTTCAATGAAGGCCTCTCCCCGGAGCTGAAATTTTCTCCAACTCCAGCTTCAGGCTGACTTTTGGTTGCCCAAGCTTCTTTTTTCCTCTCCCTGGCGATAAAACTGGGAGAGTATCCCACCTCTTCTTGTGTGTCCTCAAGTACCCTAAGACCACATGAGGGTTCGAGAGTGGGTCCCAATTGCAGAGCCTCTTACAAACCCAGAAAGCTCTCCTGCATACAGTGTGCGCTCACCGGGCAGGGCCTCCGGCAGGAGGGGCAATGAGAGGGGCTGAGTCCCATCGCCAAAGGCGCACTTCCTAAAGGTTCCTGCATCTTCCTGCTTTGCTTTAGGGACTTTATACCCAGCCAGCTGTGTGGCTGGACACCTCAAAGTGACCAACCTTCCCACCTCTTCTCCAGGCCCTTTTTTTTTTTTTTTTTGCAGTTCTGAAGTCCTGGAGTCCCCAGAACAGTGGTTACCAAACTTCAGTGCAAGTCAGGCTGGAGGACTTGTTCAAGCACAGACTACTGGGCCCACCCCAGAGTCTCTGATTCAGCAGGTCTGGGTGGGGCCTGAGGTTTACATTTCCAACAAACACCCAGGTGATGCTGATGCTGCTGGTCAGAGGCCACACTTCAAGAATTGCTAGAGGGCTAGAAGGTAGGCCAAGTTCTGGCCACTCATAGCCAACACTCCAAATGTGCTGTGGCTTCCAGCCCCCAAAGCAGCTCACCAGCCTCAGATACCAGGGGTAGGGGTTGGGGCTGGGGCTGGGGTGTTCCAGCAGGAAAGTGGTAACTTCACTAGAAGCCCTGAGCCAACTCCCATAATGTTTTTCCAGGAAAATTCTTTGCAATATGGTGATAATATCCACCAGGGGGCAGCAGACCCTCATGTAAAGAAACTTTCCTGAAAGGCAAGGCATTCGGACCCTCAGAGCCCCTTACTGAGGACTCGGACATTCCTTGGAGGACTCAGGTGGTTGAAGTAACAGGGCTCATAGCAAAATAATTCTTTACATTCTGTTAGTGTTTTGTGGATGTCAAATTTTCTCATATATCACCTCATCCAAATATACAATGGTCCTGAGGCAATGAAGCATGGACATCTTTATGTGACAGATAAGAAAACAAGGCTCAGAAAGGTTAAGTCCAGGTGACTTGTTCAAGATCAGAGGGCTGATAACTTATCAGACAAGGAACTCGGGCACAGGCTGCCTGACTCCTCGTCAAGTCCTCTCCCATCTACAGTCATCAAAGCTGTGGTTTCTTGACTGTTTCCTCTTTTAATCTTCACAAGCTATAAGCCTTGCTCTCTAATTATTACCATTTTAGAGACAAGGAAACTGAGGTCGAGGAAATTAAGTAACTTGCACAATCAGGATTTGAACTTGGGTTTATCTAACCCAATAATCCACCAACACCCACTGCTTCCTTACTGTCACTTGTAGTCAGCAACCATTTGTCGAGCAGCACTTGTGGTAAGTCCAGTTCTGTGTAAGTCACTGGCAATGCAGAGTCCTAGTCTACAAGCAGAATCTAATCTAGGAAAATCTAAGATGCCCCACCAAGGACCACAGGAAAACCGCCGGGGTG
>NW_011888847.1:6194496-6227887 GCF_000151845.1 Pteropus vampyrus | reverse complement strand
AAGTGACCAACCTTCCCACCTCTTCTCCAGGCCCTTTTTTTTTTTTTTTTTGCAGTTCTGAAGTCCTGGAGTCCCCAGAACAGTGGTTACCAAACTTCAGTGCAAGTCAGGCTGGAGGACTTGTTCAAGCACAGACTACTGGGCCCACCCCAGAGTCTCTGATTCAGCAGGTCTGGGTGGGGCCTGAGGTTTACATTTCCAACAAACACCCAGGTGATGCTGATGCTGCTGGTCAGAGGCCACACTTCAAGAATTGCTAGAGGGCTAGAAGGTAGGCCAAGTTCTGGCCACTCATAGCCAACACTCCAAATGTGCTGTGGCTTCCAGCCCCCAAAGCAGCTCACCAGCCTCAGATACCAGGGGTAGGGGTTGGGGCTGGGGCTGGGGTGTTCCAGCAGGAAAGTGGTAACTTCACTAGAAGCCCTGAGCCAACTCCCATAATGTTTTTCCAGGAAAATTCTTTGCAATATGGTGATAATATCCACCAGGGGGCAGCAGACCCTCATGTAAAGAAACTTTCCTGAAAGGCAAGGCATTCGGACCCTCAGAGCCCCTTACTGAGGACTCGGACATTCCTTGGAGGACTCAGGTGGTTGAAGTAACAGGGCTCATAGCAAAATAATTCTTTACATTCTGTTAGTGTTTTGTGGATGTCAAATTTTCTCATATATCACCTCATCCAAATATACAATGGTCCTGAGGCAATGAAGCATGGACATCTTTATGTGACAGATAAGAAAACAAGGCTCAGAAAGGTTAAGTCCAGGTGACTTGTTCAAGATCAGAGGGCTGATAACTTATCAGACAAGGAACTCGGGCACAGGCTGCCTGACTCCTCGTCAAGTCCTCTCCCATCTACAGTCATCAAAGCTGTGGTTTCTTGACTGTTTCCTCTTTTAATCTTCACAAGCTATAAGCCTTGCTCTCTAATTATTACCATTTTAGAGACAAGGAAACTGAGGTCGAGGAAATTAAGTAACTTGCACAATCAGGATTTGAACTTGGGTTTATCTAACCCAATAATCCACCAACACCCACTGCTTCCTTACTGTCACTTGTAGTCAGCAACCATTTGTCGAGCAGCACTTGTGGTAAGTCCAGTTCTGTGTAAGTCACTGGCAATGCAGAGTCCTAGTCTACAAGCAGAATCTAATCTAGGAAAATCTAAGATGCCCCACCAAGGACCACAGGAAAACCGCCGGGGTGGGTACCGTTGTCCCCCTTTCACAGATTAGGCAACAGTGTCTACAGAGGTTAATGAACTTATCTGAGGCCACAAGACAATAAGTGATGGATCGGGGATTTCACCCAGGCCATTCGTGACACCTGATGCTTTCTCATACCTCTCAGCATCGAATTTGCTGAACCAAAATATCTGAAACAGGAAATGACTCAAAACACATAGGAAATTCAATTGCCATGATCGTCCCATTGGATCTCTGTGTCTCAACCTGCAGTGCAGACTCTTGCCAGGCGACGCGCTTCTCATCCACAGAGCCCCCTCCACCTTCCCGTGGCCACAGCTTTTCTCCTGGAATGGCCCAGAAAAATGAAGACAGCCCATTTTGCATACCAAAGATTCTTGATGAATAACTGCTGTTGAGGGTTAAATGAGCTTCCCCATGACCTCTCCTGTCTGAACCCGACTACCACTAAGAGGCACAGAGTAAGGGTAGCACCTGATATCAGATGCGGGGCCAGGGCACGCAGGCATTATTTTGGTCTTGGAATCCTCTTACCCAAGCAAGGCCCATTCCCTGGGCCCCCTTTTTGTCCTTGCAGCAGATTCCAGTCACTGATCTGCTGAAAGGCTCCCTCATTCTCGTGGCTGGCACTTCCTACTGGGTACGCTTGGAGATCCTCTGCCCGTGTTCCTCAAGGTTCTTAGATCAGTACACTCCCTTCCATGCTGCCCCCTAAAGCAAGCCTGCGTGCCTGTTACGAGAGCAGTGATGGAGCATGTGAAAAGAATATCGAATTTACAAAGCCAAGGTCAAATATCTGGATATAAAACCCAGTTGTAGCAACTCACTAGCAGAGGACTAGGATAAGTCCCTTAATTTCCCTGTACCTGGCATCATTTCCTGTCTTTATCATGGGAATGACAAGTTCTGGGTTATAATGGCATTAAACAAAATACCATAAAAGGCAATTTGCAAACTCTTAGTTTCTACACAAACATTAGCTCAGCTTACTGCCTATCAATATTAGAGAGGAAGAAGGATTTAAAGTGTGGACGAAGTACAAGTATTCAGGAAATCGCCAAGGATGCACTGCTCTCATCAAATTCTCCCTCTCATCCATTCTTCAATTGAAGTTGACTCATCTTTCCTCTGTGCCCCTCGCCACGCCAAAGTATTTGGAAATTGTACAGTTTAAAGCAATTATCCAAAGTAACTCACGGATCAAAGTGAAGTCATAAGGAAAATTAGAAAATATTCTGAATTGGAATGAAAATGAAAAGTGAGCTTCTCAAAATTTGCAAGTTGCAGCAACTGCAATGCTTAGAGGGAAATTTAAAGCATTTAATACTTATATTAGAAAGTAAGAAAGTCTCAAATCAATTATCTAAACTGCTACCTTAAGAAACTAGAAAATAAAAAGAAAATTAAACCTAAAGCGAGAAGGAAATAGTGATAATAAAAGTAGAAATCGATGAAATTGAAAATAGAGAAAAATCAATACGACGAAAGCTGATTCTTCAAAAAGATCAAGGAAATTGATAAATGTCCAGCCAGACTGACCAAGATAAAAAGAGAGAAGACAAAAATTACCATTATCGAAAATGAAAAAGGAAACATCATTTCTTAACACTATGCTTTTTCTTAAAGAGAAATGTGTTTAAGATAAAAAACCAGAAGGCAGGTTTATGGTTTTTTGACTCATCATTAAAGGAGGTCCCTGGAATTGATGTTTCAAATAATCCCTTTATTTGCTGCTTCTGAGGTTACACCCTGGGGCAGCCCATCACAGGAAGATTCTAAAAGAGCAAGAAGTACTGCCTTATTGTGTGTGTGTGTGGGGGGGGGGACATAAAAAGTGATTGTGGGAAAGAAGAAACACCTTGAAGCTGCTGAGCAAATGGTTCAATCACTTGCTTTTTAGCAGAGAAATCATAGGAAAAAATACATATGGAAGTTAAGGATCTGGAAATAGATTCCTTTCTCATGTCATCAAACCTCCTGAAAAGCCCTCTTGTAACCCCAGTTTGAAAATGCTCTAGATGTTGCTTAAAAGTGATTCCAGAACAAAGAGAAGTCAGCCAATCATGCTGGCATAGACTTTCCACATTTCTGTCACCCCTGCTAGGTCTATCTCCAAAGGCCTATTTCTGCTCTCATTACACCTGGAATTCCTACTCTGTCCAATTCAAAAAGTCTTCCTATAAACTCCTGGTCCTCAACCCCAAAAACCCCCTGATGCCCCTATATCTTTCAAGGCTCATTTTAGCCCCTCTCATCTATCCTTCCTTCCTGTATGAAATTATGCCCTTACTCTACCCCACATGTATATGCCATAATATCTGTAATGCTTCATTAATTTTATTTACACATCTGCCCCTCATTTTGGAATTAATGTGTATTCCTTTAGGTATCCTCAGTTCCTAAAATACTGTAGGAACACAACAAATGTCAGTTGAATGAATGAACCTGAAACTCACTTGCTATATCTCCGTAATGACAACCTCTTGTTCCAGCCCTGTCCAACCTCAGCATGACCCAGGACTGACATAATGTGACCAAAATTTGGCCATAGTGTGACCTGGCTGCAAAACTTGTTCAATCCCGCCAGGATGTTTGCTAACCAAGCCACTAATAGCTGTTCTCAACCCTGACTGCAGGTTAGAATCACCAAGGGAGCTTTTGTGAAAAAGCTGATGCTCAGGCCTCAACCTCCATTACTAAATCAGAAGCCCTTGTGAGGGGGGCTGGGCATCAGCATTTTTAGAGCTTCCAGACGATTCTAATAGGCAACCAAGGTTGAGGATTGCTATCTTAGCAGAAGAGACTTGGGTTTACATTACCTTCAGATGTGAAAGAATCCTCAGTTCAATCTCAAATTCGTTTCCTAATCTTCCCTCCAGGTGTGGGCTCCTAAACCTTTTCCTCCAAGCTACATACACATTCACCTGGAATTCAGCCCACTATTCAAACCACCCAAGATACCATATGTCTAAATATTAAAAAGTTATAAATCACACTAAAAATGTATTTCCTTTCCTCTTTCCTTAACAGGTATAACATTTGTAACATCAAATTTGAAAAATGTGTGCAAAGTTATGGTTTTTGTATGGCTAAAAGTTGGCAAAATGTCAAAGATAACTGATTTTACATATGTGGTTGCATGTCTTGATGAGCTGATGATGTTTAGGTGGGTAATACAATAATTAATTAATTATTACAAATTTATTTCATAAAATCTGTATTTCTTATCCTTCATTTCAGCAAATCACTAATTGTGTTCCTGTAATAAAAATTTTTCATAGTGATGCCAAATTTGGCAATTTCAATTTAAGGAAATAGTCTGCTAAGGTAGTAACCATTGCAATTGTCAACAAAATTGTTAAAGCAATACTTAGATTGGAAATAAACCTTGAATTTTACATACCGAGCTCAAACATTGTAATAGGGTCAATTAGTGTTGTCACTGGAAATATAAAATATTTTTATATTTTAATTTAATTATGTAAACTGCTATCACTTACAAAGTCATTTTTAGCCTCTCCTAAAACAATATCTAGGACTATACTCTATTTTGTTAAGTTCTTTTAAATTTTTCTGGACTGAGTTATTATAAAGAAAACTGAAAATGGCAATATGTTGTTTACTTGTTCAAAATTCTCTTTGATCAAGAGGATACCTTAATCTAGAAAGCTAGAAAATAGTCTATAAAAACCAGTTTCTAGATTGTATATAAACAAGTCTTCTTCAGAGTCTCGCAAACATTTGTTTCACTATTTGAATTTTCTTATATTTCACTGGAATTGTACTTTTGTTGCATATTTATCATGTAGTTTTTTATATTTAGAATAACAATGTTCTCTAAATTTAAAAATATATTTTTAGGATCCTTTTAAAAGTGAAATACCAAACTTAAGATGGTTCTGGGTTTTGGATGTTTTTATTTCTGTTTCGGTGAACTTTTGCAAACATTATTTATAGCGAGCAACAGTTTATAACAAATAACTAGATGGTGAGAATTCAAAATTAATCTCACTTTCTACCAAGGACAAAGATTCGCTCTTTATTTTAGGATCTTCTATTGTTTTGCTTAACGCTATTAATATATTTCCTATCTTGTCTAAACTGAATCTAATTGCTTTAACTGCATTTCATTAAAAATTCCCATTGTAGAGCTAAGTATTCATAAAGTTAGATTTGATGTGTGTTTCATCAAGATGTTCTACCCTCAGGCTATAACAATATAATATATGGAAAACAATGTATATAATGTTTGAATTGTCCCAAGAAATACCAGTGCTGCCAGCACAGTTGAAGCTATGCATGTCCTTATTAAAATTCAAGCTACAGTTCAGAGAATGCTTCTGTGTTTCAGCCACACTTCTGGACTGTATACTTTTTTCTGTAACAATCATTTTAGCATCAACTATGATAGGCTTACCCTCAATGATCTTTGAAATCAATGGGTAAAACTGAAAGTCGTGTCTTCAGTTAAGACAAAACCTGTATTTTTCACAAGTGTAAAATCAATAATATGGTCATTAATTTCAAGTTTCTTGTTTTCATCTGACAACTTAACAATGAGTATCATAAATGTAAATCATTCGACATGACTTTTAACTTTTGGGAGGGGACCCAGACTGGAGATTGAGTTGAATTACCAATGGCCAATGATTTCGTCAATCATGCCTCCATAAAAACCTAAAAAGGTGGAGTTCAGAGGGCCTTGGGACTGGTGGACATGTGGGGATTTGGGGAGAGTGGTACACTTGGAGTCTACTGGAAGCTCTGTGCCCTTCCCCACACACCTTGCCTTAAGCATCTCTTCCATCTGGCTGTTCCTCAGCTATATCATATATAAGAAACTAGTAACCTAGTACCTTTAATGTTTCTCTGAGTTCTGGGAGCTGCTCTAGCAAATTAACTGAACCCAAGGAGGGGCCACTGGAGCCTCTCATTTATAGCTGGTCCAGCAGAAGCACAAGTTACAACCCAGACTTGCAATTAGCAAGTGTATGTTTTGGAGGGGAGGGGAGCCTTAAAGTTCTAAGCTCTTAACCTGTGGGATCTGATGATATTTCCAGGTAAACAGCGTCAGAATTGAATTGTAGAACTACCAGCTGATGTCTGAGGATTGGTGGTATGGGGAAAAACCCCATTGGAATTGGAGCAGAATTGTACTCAGTTAACTGGCACCATATTTCTGATGTGGTCCGCCAAGGTCTGAATGCCCCTGTAGCCTGGCGCTCAAGTAGGCCCAGACTGAAGCCTGACCCTGCCTTGTACCCTGTTTCTGTCAGGGTCCCTACTCTCTGCAGCCACTGCCCATGCCCCCGGAGTTGACGTGGATCACATCAACACCCTCCAACATCTCATGCCCTTCTGGAACCAGTCACTAAACCCCGTTTTGAATGCCTCCAGTGTAGGTGTGCAGTGGTTGGTTGTCGTTTTCTCCAGACCTACTCTGAAGCCACTGAGAACATGTCTTTACAGATCTGCTATATCAAAATACCTCATACACACACTCAAACTTGCCTCCAAGAAAAGACAGCCTGTTCCCTCAGCAGGCCATGGATCTGTCTCCACGGGACACCACATAGGTCAATCTCATCCATTTACCGAAATAAAAACCAGTCAAACCAGTTGTTTGGCATCACATTGACCAAGTACTAACAAACTAGAAAACAGATGGTAACCAAAAGAGAGGCTGCACGTTTGCGTAAGCCGTGGGTCCTGCTCCGTCCATCTCCTCTGTGAGAGACACAGGCACGGTAAAGCCTCTAGAACATCGGACCAGTTTCCCCTTCAAGGTTATGATGGGTTTCAACCAAAGACGCCCTTCAAAGTCTTGAGAAGGCTTGCAGAGTAAGAAAAGATTCTCTGTGTGTGATTACCTAGGAAGCAACTGTCTATTTCTTCTCCTCTATCCCATATTTAGAGCCTAAAAGGGATCTTTTGTTTGATATTGTGTGATGAAAGGACACTAGATAAAGACATGTTCTCTGATATGTAAACCCCAGACAGCCAGGGACATTATCTCAAAGTTTTCCCGTGTTTGTCTGACTACTGAAAGGGAGCTTGCATTCTCACGGTCTTACTGTCCATCAGTGGCCTTTGTACTTCATCTGCTCCTTCTCTTATTTCCCCCACTTAGTGCCAGACATCATTCCTACAAATGATACATATGGTTGAAAATTTTTCATATTGTCTCTTTGAAAAAGAATTAATTATATTTCTCCTTATTGTATATGTAAAAAAAGATTTGAGCACAACTTTTCAATATTTCCTACTGAATTGCTATTCTTACATACTATTTTTTAAACAGGCATTGTGTTCCAAGAGAAAATACTATCCTTAATCATAAATTTACCTTACACTCAATTTATTCCTCTCATATTTACTTTACAGGATTTTGAACAAATGACATAACTTTCTGCCTGTTAATTTTTCTCCTTTAAAAAAATTTGTCTATCTTGAGTTTTGTCTTCTAAATCTCCATATTCACAATACACATCCAACTGCCTACAGTGAATGTTATATACTCCCCCTGATATTTTTGGCTGTCTCTTTTATAAAGAAATCTTACCAAAAATATAAAATAAAGATACCACAATGTTTAAATCTACTGATTTAGAACCAGCATGAAATTGTTATTCAAGCAGGCTGCACAGATTGGGCCTCGACCTACTCATATTTAAAGTGGTCAGGTTCATTGTAATTTAGAGACAGTCTCTAAGGTTCGCTCCTGCTCATAGTTGTATTTCTTCCTGGTCACTCTCACAGGACAAAGGCAGCAGGAATCTGCCTGCCAGGGAAAAGATGAGAAACCAGAGAAATCATTGAACTGGAGGGTAAAGTAAAAATGTAGCAAAAAAGAAGCTGTTCCTGATCCAGGTAAGGACAGTGTCTGGTTCAGGGTGAGCATCAGCTGGGGAGATGCTGCTCCCACTACATCCTCCTCACAGTCACAAATACCACCACACATGCACACACACACACACGCACACACACATGCACACACACACACGCACACACATGCACACACCGTACTCTACCCGTGAACACTACACTCACTATGAACACACAATATACACACATCATATATAAACACCACACACACACTCTGCCCACCACACACACACACACTACAAGCACACAAAGAGTTAGCTGTGACCATCCCCTCCTTAGTTTCCAGTCTCAAATCTGGATTTGGAAACTGCTAAGGAGGTAAGAGTTGGGGGTGGCCAGTGAAAAAGAAAATAAAAATGGGCTTTGTATGGGGTTCCCTTGGGGTCTCACAAGATGTCTTTTTAGGCCTGGAGTGGTTTTCTGTTGCGTGTGGAGAGGAAGAGCTGGGGTGATGCCGGAGGCCTTCAGAAGAAAGCTCCTGAGGACAGAAACCAAGGTGGACAGGGGGAGAATCAATGAGTATGCTCAGGACACCAGGGTCAGGGGGATATTTTGGGTTCTGAAAGTCACCCTGGACCCAAAGGGAAGTCACTGCCTGAACTGACCAGGACTAACCACAGCCATGCAGATAGATAAGGGCTGAACCCCATCTCTGTGTGCAGGAGTAGAAGGAGTTAGTTAGCTCATCTCCAGCCCAGGAGCCAGCATCTTCACCTCTGTAGTCACAGCCACAGACATCCTACAAATGACCATTTCAAAGAGAGCTTTTTGACATTTGGGCTCTCAAACCTTAAGAAATTCTCCACCCTTCGATTTCTAAAAGTAAATCTCATTTGAGCATTTTATAAAAGCTCAAGAATTTTTGCCACCTACATGAGACACACGCTGCTTTTCTTCCCTACTCTTCCTTTTGAAATGATAGCCAAACCCCAGTGGTTTTGTTGCCTGGGAGAACACTGTGCCACATGCAACATCTGTAAGCAGTTAATTTTCCAAACGGGAGATGGTCACCACAGATGCAGACCTTTTCAAAATAAACACTAGAAAAATATCACTACAGCAAAAATGCAAGCTTAAAATCCATGGGAGCGGGTGGGAGGTAGCTGGTGCTAGGATAGGACCCGGTTTGCCCGGATCAAAGACACAACCCAGCCGGCCCAATGTGCAGAAGCAAGAGAATTGGAACCACAGAACTACAGTGCAAAAAGGGATCTTTACGGGGGATTGCGGGAGGCGGGGGTGTATTCTAGCCTCTGTACAGATAGGGAAATTAAGGCTTGGGGCAGAAGTGAGTGCTTATCTGTGTTGGAACGGGAACCTAGACCAAGAGTTTTTTTAGGAAAATAAAAGGCCCTGACTTTTAACTATTGCCTTTAGCCTTTACTTGGGGCTCATTTGGAGTGAAAGGGGGACTCCCATCCTGGCCTCCTGAGAGTGGGTACTTCCTCTCCCTCCATACACACCCCTCACCATGCTCTGTTGCTGGATGGCAAGGCGTGAGAAGCCAGGACCTGCAGAGGCCAAGGTAGGGCAAGACTGATGGAGGCCCAAGATGCAGAACTCTGCTAGGGTGGCTGCTTCTTATCCACCTGATGAAATGAGGCGGCCAGGCTTGAGGGCTCTGAGCTCTGAGACTGAAGAAAGCCAGGTCACTGTGACCAGCACGAGTTAGGGGGAATTGGGGTCAGGACAGGTTGGATCCAACAGCACCCACATCCTCCTACAGCCATCTCTCTCCTCCCCCGAGAAGAATATGGTGCCTTTGACTAGGAGTTAAAGGATGCACTGATTAAATGCTCACGGTGGAGACTGCCACTGACTGGGCATTCAGTGCATTGTAGTTGTTTAGGGTTGGAGTGGAATGGAGGATATTTGAAAAACAAATGGTGCATTGAAAAAAATATACTACTCCAGCCCAGGTGGGCACCTGGACGGTGCTAACTTGTCATGCTCTATCAGCTGTTATATATCAGCCTATTGTTAGTTTATCCATCTCTTCTCTACAGGATGGTTTTCTGCAGAGGTTTAGAAAGACAAAAGCTGAGTTCTGCCAGAAGGAAAAGAGAAGATAATATATAAAAGAAAAGGATAGAAGGAAAGAACTATGGGCAGGTGATCATAGGGAGTGTGGGCCCCAGGGAGAGGACATCCCCACCGGGGAAGAAGTGGGAAGCCATGAGGCTGGGGACAGTGGAGGAGATCCGCGGCATGGCAACCACCAGGGGGCGCTGCTGTCCCATCACCGGCCCTGGATGGGTTTCAGAACCTCAAGTGGGCTTCATTCCCTCCCCCACCTCACACTAACTCCCAGACTTTTCTTTACGGCTTTGAGATCTCCCTTTGGGCCCTGGAGGTTGTTTCAGAGGACTCTGAAAGGATCCTCCCTGTGTAGCTTTTACTGAGAGGAAGCAACAGTCACTTGTCCAGGCAGCCATGGCAGGATGGAGGCGCCAGGTGGAGAAGGAAGAGGCTTCCCAGACTTGCACCCCAACACTGTTCCCCATGTTTGAGGCCACGTGCCTGTGGAGGTGGGATGGGGTTAGGAAGGCACCTCTGCCTGCAGGTTGCTGATAGGTTTGGCACAGGCAGAGAACCTGGCTGGCAGCAGGGGTCCGCCTTACATGCTCTGAAGCTCTGTTTTCCCAGCACATTGAGGAGGGTGGTGCTCACTCTGGCCCTCCTTGTCAAACAGAAAACTCAAGGAGGACTGAAAAGGTAAGCCAGAGAGTCACTTCCACCTACAGTGAACCCGACGAGAGGTGAAGGGACACCCTGTGGCCAGCAGTGGCTGGGACTTGCACTTAGGAGCACAAAATCTGAACCTGGGTATTGCATGTTCCTAGGGCCATTTGCAGCCACCCTTGTTCCCCTCTGTCTGAGATTCAGCACCTGTTGTCTAGAATCAGAACATACTCGCCTCTGAGCAGACACCCTGACAAATTCTACATCCTCCTCGGCTTCTCCATTTTCAGTTCTGCTTCTCAGACACCAAAAGCTCGCATCTCTACAACCTTCCTCATATTACCTTTTCCAAGATGATGGCTTAGGAGATATTAGTTACAGTTCAAGTCCACCGATGTCTCTCAAGAAGATTTTAGGGAGACCTTGGCCTCCGAAGTCTAAATCACATCTCAGGATGGTTCTTCCACAAACTCAGATGTTCTTTTAAAAGCCATTTATTGGGCTTCTCTTTCTTTTCTGGGGGCATGAAAGAGGCAGGCTTAAGGAAACAAGTGTGTTGAGACACTGGGCTGATTGTTCCAGCCACTAAGGCCAGTTCTGTGAGGGCGCTGAGCCTTAAAGGCAAGCTCAGGTATGGTTCTTGTATGGTTCTGAGGGTCTGCCCTGACTGAGACGAAAGGAGGTGACACCTGCAAAGTCCAGGCACAGGGTGGAACCCTGAGTTTGTCCATCCCCAGTGAGACCCCACCCAGTAGGCTGCTGTACCCTGGGGAGATCCCCAGCCTCAAACGAAGACTCAAGGAAGAGGGACAGGGTCTGGAGTACTAGATGCAACTATGGTCAGATTGTGGATTCAGAAGCCTGTGGCTGATGCCGTTGGGGAATGGGGATGAATGGGAAATTCTGAAAGTTGGGGGCTGCCCAGGCAGCCAGGCTGCCTCTGGCACACCCAATTCTCATTTGGATTTGAGCAAAGGAGACTTGAGAGCAGGAAGAAGGAACCCAGGAGCCTATGCGTCGCGTCTAAGCCTCTGGATCCCACATCTGAGGAACATGACTTACTATCAGCTTTGAGTGGTGGTAGCACCGTCGCCTCTGAGGCTTAACCGAGGCACGATCATTGCTGATTGAAAACATGAGAACGAATTCCAGCCCCTCCTCCCTCCAGTGAGGCTGAGGCTCCACATTCATTTCCTGCCTTGATCAGAATTGGCTGCAGAACAGGACAGGTCTGCTGGTGGCTCCTGCCAGTGGCTCTAACAGGGAGAGGCGGAGGAGGATCAAGGCAGAGACAGAGGAGGTACCAAGGGGAATCAAGCATGGACCTGAAGGGCTGATGCCCCCTCCCATTTCATCCAGGTCCTCCTAGCAGCCCAGGCACATGCTAAAGGAGAGCGTGGGAGATCACTGCTGTAAGTCCATCTCGTGGCCATGATACTGTGATGCTCTGATGCTCTGGGGACAGCCTAGCTGCCCAGCCATTTCCCATAGGAAGACAGGCTAGCCTTTCACAGCCACTTTCCCCCAGTCCTGGAGATGGTCGGTTCCACAGCCAGAGAAAATGAAACATACACAGGGTCTTATTAGAGGGATCCTAGCAAATATCAGATTCAGCCAAAGCCCCCATGTTTTATAATCAGGGTTCAGAGAGGTTAAGCAACCTCACAGAGCTGGAACTAGTCTGTAAACTCTTAACTTCTGACTCCTAGATGAGTGCTCCTTTTCTGACACCAGAATTTTCCTGAAAGTCTTTGAAAAAAAAAAAATCAAGAAATAAGCAGTTCTGATCACAGTATCAAAAATCAGTGTCAAAACTATGACAGGTGAGTAGTCAGCATGGCTGTTTGCAAATGAATACCCCACCCACCATCTCATTTAGCGTGGTCCTGAGTGAGAGCCTCGCCTCATGGAGAACCATTTTTTCCCCTTTCTGTTTCCACCTCAGTCCACCAGCCCCACTCCACCCAGGAAATAAAGCCACATCCCTGCCTCAGAGGGATGTCGTGAGGTGGCCATGGTAAGACATACATGCAGTAATGTCTCACCAATCCTGAACTCACTTGTCCAGCTTACAATCAAGAATAAGGGAGTGGAAAAGGCCCCCAAATAACCAGGATAGACATCACAGAGTTCAAGTTCCAAAGTTCATGCCATTTGCTCACTGAAAAGCCCCTCGGACTCATTCAGATCCTTTTAACTCTTGTTTCATAAATGGTTGTAACAAGTTTACCTTCCGAGTTTTTGTTTTTATTATTATTATTACTTTTTTAGACTGATGGAATATTAGAAGCAGTCAACAAATTAGAAGAAAGGTGTTGAACTGCTAGTCATAGGCATACTGAGAAATGCAAACGTGATAGCTAGCTATGGGACATAGAGTAGAAAAACACACAAACAGGAGTCCCAAAAGCATTGCAACCTGGAATCTTTTTAGTGTAGGACTAAATAGCCATGTACGTGTCAGTAGACCTGAACGTATTACTCTGTGCCCGAATCACACACAAAAAAGGACTTCTTCAACCTATCTTTTGATTTCAAGAATAATGGCCCAGCTTCACTCAGTTCAAAGGATTCCTGTTAGTCCATACGTCATTTTCAATGTCAAAAATGAGACACCACTCCACCCCCACCTGCTCAGGAACCAAGCTTCCCCCGCCCCTCCGCCCAAACCATGTTAGCACTTCCTCTTCAGATGCACTTAAAATGCAACAGCCAGATGCACTCAGCATTCCCACCCCTTTAGCAGATAAGAATATGATTGTAAATTAACGTAAAAATTCTTCAAAGATGGTGCATAGAAACAGTGCATGCAGGATTCTGGAGGAATATCTAAAATTCTTGAGAACAAACAATTTCCAGCTCCCATCAGCAGCTTGGAAGCTTCTATTTATCTACAAATAACCGACATGCTCCAGATAATCTTTCTTTTCTGTTTATGAAAGGAAGCCCTAAGAGCCCCCCTAGGCCACTGTTGAATAATTAGATGAATGGATGGATGGGTAGTAAATAAATAAACCTGGTGACATAGCTGGAGTTATTTGAAAATAACAAATCACCTTTCTTTAAACACAGTTCTTTGCAGACTTTCACTGATTCACACATTTCTCCCAATGAATCTGCATCACTAAGGCCTGACTATATCCATATTTATGTTTTAGATCATTTTTTTTCCTGCTTGTATTCTAGGATAACATCCAACATTCAGATGAAAAGTCAAGAATCCATCCATTTAGAAGTTTCTAAGTATCCAGATGGCTGGCATCAGTAGATATAAGCATTGTGTATCCATTCATTCAACAAATATTTATTAAGTGTCTGCTCCATGCCTGGCTTTCTGCTAGGCCCTGAAAACCCCAAACTGAGTAAGATTGATTATTCAGTCAACTTCACAAAACCACATCATCTCCAAGCAGAAGGAAGAAAGCACCCATGCGTATAACCTGCTCCATGCCTGGCACTGTTTTAGGCACTTTCATATGATACCACTTTTTGTTTCATGACAACCCTTGAAAGCAGGTATAGCCCTTAAACAGATGAATAACCTGAAACTCGGAAAAGTCAAGGAACTTGTTCAGCCAGATACATAGCTAGCAAGAGCCAGAGCGAGAACTGCAGCCATTGCTCTGCATACCCTAATTTAAGGGTCTGTGATGGGAGGCAGAGAGCAAACTGGATTGACTCGGTAACCATCTGCTGCACCCCTTCAGGAAAATTATAAGCAGTCACGAGCCTTAGTTTCTTCATCTGTCTAATGGAACCAACGCCTCTTTTAGAAGTCAGTTGTGCGAATCAAAGGAAATAGTATAAGTGGGGTCTCCTGGCTTTGGGTCTGACATGCATTAGGTCCTCTACAAATGTTCATTACATGGGAACAGTCTCCAAACCCTCTTCCACTGTGGCTTTCCACCCCTCAGAGGTCTTCTATGCCCGTGTGCATAGACTGGCTGACGGCAAGCATCCTCAAACCCTTCCAGAAGTGGGCAGCTCGTAACTTCCTGAAGCGCACTGTTCCGGAGTTGGGAGACCTCTCTCACCTGGCATTCCTGTGTGCCCATAGCTCACCAGGTGTGGAGAGGACAGGAGGAGAAGACACAGGCCTCCCCGGGGAGGTGGCAGTTTAGCTCTAGAGACAAGGTCTGTCCAAAAAAGAATTCAATAACTGTCTAAGATACATCATCTTCAGGAATAGGAACGGAAGGCTGTGGAGGCCTGGCAGGCTCTCTGTTCCCCGCTCAGCCTCTGCTCTCTCCATCTCAAGAAGGAGCCGAGCTGACTCTCAGTCCGAATGTCCTGGGCAAGCGTGGCCAGGCCTCGCCCTGGATCCCCATGCTCACAGAACTCACTCACTGTTTTCTCCATCTCCCTCTTCCTCCTGCTCAGTCGCCTTTTGAACTATTGTCCCATGTGACTCCTAAGCCAGGCAGGTTTCTCCTGGCCTTGTGAGAGACTAGTCTTGTACTAATGTTTTTTAAATCTAAACCAACATAAAAAAAAAAAAAAGATTAAAAAGACGATTTTGTAATGATGTTAAATCAAAGTCAGAGGGAGCAGAGTCTCCCACAATCCTCCACTCTAACTGGCAAAACTGAAGTGTAGGTGTTAAAAGTTCGAGCTTGAATTTGGCCTTTTGGGTTACATGAGAGCTCTATGGCTTCTAAAAGGTAAACCTAGACAAGTTAGTTAACCTCATTAACCACTGGGTTTTTTTTCATCTAAAAAATAGTTCCTCCCTTAAAGTGCTGTAGTAAAGAACCAAGAACGGCAAACTATGGGACAAATCTGGCCCGCTGCCTATTTTTATGAAGGCCTATGAGTTTAAAGGCGCAAACCATGAAAAAAATCAAAAGAAGTATTTTGTGACACATGAAAATTTTAGGAAATTTAGATTGCAGGATCCATAAATTAATTTTCATTGGAACATAGCCATGAACATTTGTTTACTTATCGCCTATGATTGCTTTTCTGCTACAATGGCAAAGTTTGAATGGTTGCAATAGAGATGTATAGGCCACAAGGCTGAACTATTTACTATTTGGCTCTTTACAGAAAATATTTTTCAATCCTTGGTAAATAGAAAAGGAAGAAATGCATGGAAGTGCCTATGATAGCAAATACCAAAAAACTTCAGCTATCACTTTCTCTTATTACGATCTAGCTCTCATTTGCTTTCGGATATACATTCCCAAGTAATTACAAAGGTTTCCTAAATCATGTTTAAGTAACTGCATAAAATACATTCCTTTGTAGAACATATGGTGGTATCTAGTTCTAACTGGCATTATCAATACAGAATACATTGATTGTCCTGAGCTCATAGAAAGATGATGGAAGAAAGGACCTATCCTCCCAAATATCGTCCTCTAGACCAGGGGTCCCCAACCCCTGGGCCGCAGACTAGTACTGGTCTGTGGCCTGTTAGGAACCAGGCCGCATAGCAGGAGATGAGAAGCACTTGAGAAAGTGAAGCTTCATCTGTATTTGCAGCCGCTTTTCAGAGCTAGCATCACGGCCTCGGCTCCACCTCAAATCATCAGGCATTCAATTCTCACAGGAGCACCGGTCCCTGGTGCCAAAAAGGCTGGTGACTTAGTCTCGTTGGAATACACAGTGGAAGGACCTGGAATGGAAGGAAATAATAACAAAGTCTCCAGATTTCTTTGTACCACAGCACATGGAAGGGAGAAAGAGCCTCAGAAATCACCTGATCCAATTGCCCCTGTTTTACAAATGGGCCCAGATGAAGTTAAGGGACTTGGCCAAGAGCACCCAACTCTCTTTGACCCCTCCCCACATCTCCGTGCCTCTCCAGCATGTGCTTTCTTTCTCTTTGATTTTAAACCCTTGGCTCAAATGACCTGTCCTATCATATGATGTGCCTTAGAAAAACGGTTTATGTGCAGGTCCTAGTTTATTAGATGTTAATAATCTTGAAGGCAAATCGAATTTATTACTTAAATTTTATTTTGATTTTTTAATTGAGGTATAGACCTATAACATTATATTAGTTTCAGATGTACAACATACTGATTCAATATTTGTATACACTGTAAAATGATTACCACAGTAAGTCTAGTTAACATCCGTCACCACACATAGTTTAAAAAATTTTTCCTGTGATGAGAACTTTTATGATTTACCCTCTTAGCAATTTTAAAATACACAATACAGTATAATTAACTAGTCACTATGTGGTACATTACATCCCTATGAGTTATTTATTTTGTAACTGGAAGTTTGTACATTTGGACCCCCTTCGCCCATTTTGCCCACAGCACCCTGTCCCCTCAAATCCATTTTTAAAATAAAGGAGCATCTACCCTGCCCCAGCCTTGACATCCATTCCCAAGCAAATGCAGGCTCTTTAGTGTCCCCAGTCAAGATCTGTCTGTATTTAGCAAACCTCCTCACAGGGTCCTGGCACCAGCCTCACTCAGCCACCTGTCCAGGGTCCAGAACAGGTGAGAAAAATGAGGAGCGGTGGGGCGTGGCCCTCACAGCCTGCCCTTCACACGAGAAGACAGAAAAGGCATTCACTTTCCTCCTCTGTGTCATGATACCCACCGAAATCACCTTGAAATGAGGAAGAAAGTCATTTTTTAATCAGTAGGATTGCGTCAATTGAGGAAAAATTTGTCTCCGGTGTAAACAAGCAGACTGTCTTTGTGCTCTATGAAAACAAGGTTAAATTACTTGCAGATCCGGTGACGAGAGAGATGCAGGAAGTGAACCTGCAGCCTGACACATTCGAGATCTGGGAACTGAAAATAATAGGAATTGTTCTCATTTTTCCAGAGAAATCAAGCACAGAGATGGGCACACCTCTTTGTAGAACCAAAGATTCCTGCGTCCTACCTTGTGCTTACGAGAAGGTTCACAACGTCCTTCCATGACCATATCTCTTACAGGTCCATCAGGAAAGCACAGTTGCCACACACCTAGGCCATAGGCCACCCCAGCTTGGATCTGACATGGCCTAGGCCACAGGGCTGCCCACCTGGCCTCCTCTGGGAGAGAGACTGTGCTGGCCGGCTCATGTGATGTGGCAGCCTGGCCAAGAGAGCCAAAAGCTGGCCTGCTGAGAAGAGGTTCACATTTAAAAAGAAAGAATAGTGAAATGAAACATTTGACAGGGGAAGAAAGAGAAGACCTCTCAAGTTGCCAAAGTGACAAATTAGACAGGGAGGCAGAGCAAATGTGAACTCCTGGGGAGTCAGAGAGAGGAGCCCAGATGGAGTAGACTAGGCTAGGGGTGATGGGAGGAATGGAGATGGGACAATTTATCCAGGTCGGGCTGGGAAACCGGTCAGAATGCTCCACAGAGCTCAACACAGTCCGCCCTTTGTACCGGTATTTATCTAACTCGTCAATTTTATAGCCACATTACCTTCCCAGTCAGCAGGAAAGCAGATATTGGTGCCTTCAGGAGGCCTGGCTGTGGTTTGCACCGCATAATGACAGATGCCAAAAACAAAGGGGAGGGGAGAGGGCACTTGGGAGACCACAAAGGGCCCTTTATAATTATGCCTCTGCCTCCCTGGGGAGCCTGCCACCCCCTCTCCTGACTGCAGTGCCCGGCCGGCCGGCTTCAGGGGTGCTGCCTTCCCCGGACATGAGGGCAGCTGCCTAGCACGCGTCTATTAATAACCATGCAGAGACTTGCAGGGAGCTATTACGTCGCTGTCTCTCTTCTCCAGGCTAAATAGCGGCAATCCCTTTAACCTTTCTTCACGGGCCTGATTTTCCATCCCTTTAATCATCCCTGTCACTTTCTGCTGGATGGGCTCCACTCTCACCACATCCCTCCCCGGGCTGGAGACTCTGAGCCAACTGAAAGAATGGGCCTCACAGCCCGAAGAGCTGCTCCCTTCTGCTGTGCTCCTTCTGGGCCTGCCCTGCAGCTGGCCATGGGTCCTGGAAAGCCCAAATTCGTGGCAGCCGCTGCCTGCCCCCAGACTGAGTTACTGCTATTCGTGACCCAATAGGAGCTCTGTGACTACAAAGTCACGAAAATCCAAGAGTCTCCTCTGGGCTGATTCTCACCATTTTCTCTTCTCTTCCATTCTCACACCCCCCACCCTGAGCCAGACCCCAGCCTCTCACGTAGACCATGAGAGCAGTCAGCTGTCTTGCTGCCATCTTCCACCACCAAAACACTTCAAAGCCAGCTTTAGAAATAATTTTTTAAGCAAATGTCATTTCTATCACTTCCCTCCCCTACTCAAGAGCACTGAGCAGCTCCCTCTTGCTTCATGGTATTGCAAATGTAAACACTCACCAGATTCTGAGTCCAGAGTGCTCTTTCCTGCTCCTTTCTGCCTTTCCAGATCCTCATTTAAAATTTTTCTCTAGTAAATCTTTTCATTTTGTTCACACCTTTACCAGCCACCCATCCCCACACATTTTGTTAGATTCTGTTCCGGCCGTATTGATTGATATGTAAATGTTAGTGTTCTTTGACAGATAAATAGCAGAAACCAACTCTGATTGGTTTAAGGAACAGAAAGAGATAAATTGAAAAATAAAAGCATCGTTTGCAGAATTAAAAGAAGGGTTGAACCCCAAGCCTAGGAAAGAACAGAACGGGGCATCTCTGAAGTTCTTTCTAGAACATTCCCATCAGATGATCGGCTCCAACTATTTCCCTTCCTTATTTATTTTAGCTTAAGATTCAGAGTTTCAGGACCTAGAATCTAAAGGACTTTGTGACTAGGAGGGAGCCCTATGATAGGCTGCTCCCAGAAGCACATAGGGTGGGGGAGAGTTGCCAGATTTAGCAACTGAAAACAGAAGATGCCCAGCTAGATTTGAATTTCAGATAAGCAATGCATAATTGTTATTATAAATCTATCCCATACAGTATTTCCTGGATTCGTCTTCCCGCTCTTCCCTCCTCCCAGTCCCACTTTGCAGCTCCTAGGCAAGTAGGCAGGCTTTCCCTCAGACCCCCGCCTGCAACCCCACTGACTGTGACAGCACTTCGTTGGACCTCATGCTTAACGAATTTCTTCAATCCATCTTCAGGGTTACTGTGGATTTTATTTCTTTCTCTTTAATTTTAATAACCCGGCTTAAATTGCCTCAAAAGTATACATTAACACAAATAAAAAGGCTCATGTGCCCTATGGCAATCGTTTATTATTTCTTCTTTACCTCTATCGAGGAAAAAAAATAACTTTCTTTGCCTTCTCTTTTTCGCCAAATACTTCGAAAATAGCCCTAATGCTATTTAATGTTTGTGTAACTTTTTACAGCTTACCATGCATTTTCACATTTATTATTTTATTTAGTATCATAACTTACCATAATTAGTGAGTTAAGTGGTTAGCTGGCACCGGTAATATAGTCCCCCATTTCACAAATCAGAAATTAAGACTTTGAAAGGTGGATTATAAAAGCTACTGTGTGGATTCAAAGATGTGGATTCAGAACTTTAAAAAAAAATGTGTTCTTTCCTCTACTTCAGCGGTCAGCAAGCTTTTGCTGAAAAGAACTGGATAGTAAATATGTCAGACTCTGAACATCATACAATCTCTATCGCAACTACTAAGTTAGGACATTGTAACACAAAAGCAGCCACCGCCAATACGTAAGTGAATGCATGTATGTGCGAATAAACTGCATTTACAGAGAAGGTCAACAGCTTATATTTGGCCCATGGGATGTAGTTTGCTGACTAACACCTCCTCTGTATCACACAATAAGCGCAGCTCAATCTTGATGAGTCTATCAAAGTCTGCCTCCAATTGGGATGCCATGATTTTGGCCTGTATCAGTATTAGAACATTCTGCAAATTTTTTCCTTCTGTCTTACCTCTTATGTGTCAATATTGTTTGGACAATAACTGAGTTGGTTTTCCACTACCTCTTTTGTCCCTCCCACACTATAGCAAAATTTTCTCCCATACTATGAACATGCCCAGCTAAGTCTATCCTTCCTCCCTGAGATCCTTCGTGACCTGCATATAAGATCAGCACTGACAGGCCTTGTGAGGAGGCCTCTTCTGGTACAGCACATTCCCTGTGGTCCCCAGGATTAACCAGGGTAAATCTTCCTTCCACTTTCCCTTCACTCTAGGTTTCATGGGTCTCCTCCCTGGGGCCTTCACCATGGCAAGTTCATCCCAAGGGAAGTCCTGCCCTGTAATGGCAACTACACTAGTAGGTACTCTTGCAGCCCCCTTAGGCTCCGGTCCATGGAAGACAAAGACTGATTTTGTTCCATCGCTGCCTGCAGAATAGGAAGACTGACTCAAATGCTCTCCCCAGGGAGGGCAAAATCTCCCTAGAACAAACCAGCTGATTTGGTTTATATCCATCACTGCTTATAGATCCTAGGACAGTGAGGGTTGAGGACGGCGCACAAACATCTTCCTGGGCAAGGAAGGACCAGTTGGTTAGATGACCAGAACTGCAAATCCTCAGGCCTGTTGATTAGCTACCTGGAACCAGAATTCTATAATGTAGGAGCCAGTAGGACATGACTGACACCTCACATAAGGGATTTCAGGACTTTAAATAGGATTCTAGATATATGTATGTGTGCACTCTGAGCATAAGGTCAAAAAAGATTGTAGAGATCAAAGTTGCCCAAACCCCTCATTTACAAGTAAGAAAACTGAAGCCCAGAGAAATCACTTTAGTTTATCATGATTCCAAGGGGAAGGGACCCATATTGTCTTTATAAATAGTATCCATAAAGATATCAATGAAACTGAAATTTATAACTATAAAGCTTTCCTTGAATATTAATATATTTTATTTTAAATAGGAAGTGGAGAATGTGCTCTGCCCAGCATAGCCCAAGAGCCATGCATAAGATCAACTTTTTCAGAAATACTTGAGATTTGGCCTTCTCGAGTGTTTTGTATGTCCTGGAGGCGGAGTTGTTTGGGAGCACTCACGACTCCCTCCAAATTTCTTCGTAAGTCTCCAAAAGGGTCAAGAGAGGCAGCAAAGGGTAGAGGGTACAAGGAACACAGAATATCCTTGCTCTACCATTTAGAAGTTATGTGACCTGGAGCAAATAATTTAACTTTTCTAAGCCATGTTTTCTGATCTGTAAAAGAAGTATAATAATAGCACTTATCTTTTAGAGTGATGTAATAATTAAATTAGATAATGTATACAGAGTGCCTAACATAAGGCTGACTTAATAGTACATACTCAATCAATATTCACTGTTACTGTAATTCTTGTTGAAACTTGAGGCCTTTTGCCTTAAGTTTAAATCTAATTTTGAGTTGAGCACTCTGCCTACTTTTCTGACTGTGAAACAGGGATAATAATTTAACAGGAGAGAAAGATAATAAGAAGTTAGACATGACCTGGGTAGGCAATTCTGGCTCCTTGCTCAGAGCTACAGTCTGGCCCGAATGACCTCCAGTCTAAGAGACAATGTGCCCTTCTAAATTAGGTCTCCTCTGAGGAAGCGGCCTCCAAGCCAGGACTCAGGCTTTGTGAAAGAGGTATGGGCAGTCGCAGGTCAGAGGTTCAAAGAATTAGGGAAACAGGCTAGGGAATATGAAAAGGCTAATACTTGGGGGCGGGGGGGGTGCGTTTCTTTTTGGGTGTGTGTGTGTAATATTTCTGGCATTATGGTCTTTGAGTCAAATTGTGTCATTCTTTGAAAATCCTGCAGATTGAGGACAAGGAAAATTAGGAAATTTCTACAACAAAAGACAAAGGATAGATCTTGGATAAGGGTCATGCTGCAGGGGTATCTTGATAGACCTAACTGTAGTATTTGCAATATCTCCAAACCATTATGAAAAAAAAAAAAAAAAAGACAAAGAGAAAAAGCAGACCACCTAGAACTTCGTTTTCCCGGTGATAGAAGAAACATGCAGACAAAACAACTCATTCTCCTTTTCCCTGGGTTACTTGGCAGCTGCAGAAAACACTTGACAAAAAGTTCCAGAAGGGCTTGATATTGAGTTTGAAAAGTACAAATTCCCACAACAATCAATGACTAAAGTAGCAATATTTTAGCCTTTTGCAGGAATCTGGTTATTATTACCATTAATGCCAAGTATCTTGTTTCTATTCTTCTTGATTTAAGGTAATTTTCTTTGTAAAAGGCCTGCTTTGTTAAGCTCTGTGCAGTTACATTGGTTTCGAGAGAAAGAGAAATGAGCATGTTGGGAAAGTATCGTGTTGTACTGAAACTTTAGAGGACCTGGTGGTGAAGAATCCCTTTGTTTTTGCTCTGAGCCTGATGCAGTTCTTCAGACTTTGTTGTCTCGTTCAATGCACTAATTTCAGCATTGTCCACTCTACTTGAGCGGACAATGATATCTCTACTTGAGCATGCCAATTTCCAAGGAAGATCTCCTGGAAGCTGTACCTACCTGGTCAGGCCTGGCTATGACCTGCCCAAAGGAAACCCAAGTCAATGTCCATGCCTCGAAGTAACTGCATGACTCAGGGTCCATCTTGGACACAATGAGGAAGGACAGATACTAACAAATGAAATATTTAGCTCAGTGGTTCTCAACCAGGGGAAATTTTGCCCCCCAGGGGACATCTGACAATGTCTGGAGACATTTTTGATTATCACAACTTTTGGGGAGTAGTGGTTCTATTGGCATTTAGTAGGTAGAGGGATGCTGCTACACATCCTACAAAGCCCAGGACAGGACCCATAGCAAAAAATTATCCAGCCCCAAATGTCAATAATGTTGAGGTTGAGAAACCCCAGACAGGCAGAGACACAGAAAGCTCTGCACAGGCTGCACCCTGCCCACCTTTGTCACCATATTTTGCCCCTCACTCCCTCACGCGCTGAACTCCAGGCACACAGGTAACTTCCATTTCTTGACTGCATTGTGTTCCCACCACATATTCTGATCTTTCTGCCTGCCAGACTCTTCCTTCCTGTTTCTTCTAGTTAATGCCTTCTCATCCTCCGATGTCAGCTCGGTAGGTACCTTCTTGGGAAGACTTTCCATCAAGACTAAGTCGAATTCCATATTACATGTTCTTTCCCCTTTATCGCTTCTATTTTCAAGGGTTTTGAAAGTGTCTTCATGGCTTTTTCAGAACTCTTCAAGCCCCATGCCTCTTAGCTCTTAAGTGTATGGGCTAACAGCAGTAACTCTGAAGTGGATCATTAGTGATTGAATCCCCACTCCAGCATGTTCTAGCTGTGTGACCTTGGGTAGATTACTTAGCTTCTCTGTGTCTGTTTTCTTACCTCCAACGTGAAGATAATAACTATACCTAGCTCATAGGGATGCTGTGAGGATTTCATGAGAGATGCCCACCATGAACACCATATAAAAGTTTGCTATAATTTTTACTTCAAGAATTAAAAACTTCCCTCTGAGACATGAAGCTACATGATCAAGAAAGATATGCAGCATTTTCTCTTCCCAGCAGTGTGACCTGCCTCACTGTCTTTTTTTCTCCCAGAGGAACCGTCTCAGATCATCTGAGGCAGCGGAGTCCAAGTCGATGCTTTCTATGTACACATAAAGAAATTGAGATCCAGAGAATTTAAGGGATTTGGAAAATTCGCATGGCAGGGTTCTTTCTACCTGATCAGTCTCTCTCTCTCCTCCTATCTCTTCTCCTCCTCACCCTACCCCACTCCCCTTTGAGGTTATGACTGGTGCAATTTCTGATATATACTAAATGGATATCCCATAGCAACTATCTCCATCTGACTACAGGTCCCTGCTCCCCAGCCTTTCTACAAAAGACCTGGGAGTTATAAAATCCAGGCTTATCAGAACAAAGCACACCAAACAGAGCACAGCGAGGTTTCTAATGGGAGATTTAAGGTGCTTACACAACAGCCTGGAAAAGAAAAAAAAATGTAAGCCTAAAAAAATAAAAAATTAAAAAGTAGACTAAGGGCAAATAATAACGTAAATAAATTGAGGAAACACTGAGGCTGTCTCCTGAAGTTTTCTGCCATTACATCACTGATCCCGAGACAGGGCTGCAGAATGTCTCTGCAGGGCCATACAAGCAGGCCACACCTCATCTGTTTCCACTCCCTCGAATCCCATTTTACTCTTTGACACCCTCCCAGCCTCTCACGGCTGTTCTTATTCTTTTTCTACCCCTTGTGGGTTTTTGTAAGCTCACACTTTGCCAACACTGTGGCGTTTTAGCCCAGAGAATACCTGAGAACTTAGACCTCATGGAGAGGAGTGTGTTGTCCAGACTATGGAGTGACAATGGCGTCTGACCTCTTAGTCTGGCCACACCTGAGGAACCCAGCTCTGTCTGGGGTCCTGCTCCTACAGAAGGACATGAACAAACTGGAATAGTGTAAGAGGAGTACAATCAGGTTAAGACACTTCATTACATAAGGGATGACGGGGTGAAGAAGGCTTAGGGAGGAACGTAAGAGCTGTCTTCAACAAATTTAAGGGCTGTTGGGTTTTCAGGTCCCAACAACATTATAGAATGAGCTAATGTGAACTTCTCATTCTTCTATAAACCCATAAAAATACTGGTAAAAAATAGCAAAAACTTTTTTTACAAATATACCTAAGTTCATAAAATCTCTAGGTGTCAGGAAAAAAAAAGGAACTTCTAGTCAGAATGGCAAACTTCAGCTGACGCCTCGATGGTTCAGGTAGATATTGACCCAAATATGGGCCCCAGTGTCTAGAGGCTGGAGTTTTAATGCCGTCAAAAGAACAAAAGGGAGAGCTTTGGGGCCCTGTAATGAAGAATCTAGAAGCATTAAGTGGAGACTCTGGGAGGACTGCTGCTTCAATTAAGCCCCACTCACAGACTCAGGGAAATATGTCCAGAGTGGCAGGTAAGGAAACAAAACTACTCCTGAGAAACAAAACCTCAAATCACCACCAAACATAAGTATCTTCTCAAAATTTATACTCCTTACCTGGTGAATTAGTCAGGGTTCTCCAGAGAAACAGAAACAATAGGAGGTGCATGTGTGTGTGTATATATATATATATATATATAGAGAGAGAGAGAGAGAGAGATCAATTTATTTTAAGGAATTGGCTCATGAGATTGTGGGGACGGACAAGTCTGAAATCTGCAGGCAGGCCAGCACGTCAAAATGCTCACCTTTCCAAACTTTCTTGCAGCTGGAAGAGCAGTACCTTGCAGCTCCAGGCAATGAAATACAAATACAACTTACTAATAGGCTTCCGGGAAAACCACTTTCTCTTTTACCCTTTACACTTTACTTACTACCTAGAATGAGGACACAATGCTTAGGAAAGCAGCAGGCCTCTTGTGACCATGACGAGAGAACAAAGTCACATACTAAGGATAGGAGAAAGACATAATGAAAAGAACCTGGGTGCTCGATGATATCCTTGAAGAGGTGTGCTGGTTCTAGACTACTTTGGCCTTCTCGTTACAAAATAAGCCCCTTGATATTGTATCCATTGTTTTCTATTACTTGTAGCTAAATGCAATCCTAAATTGCACACTATGTTAAAAATTTAAGGATAACCAGTAAAAGAAGAAAATTTGAATGTTAACTTTTAAAACAGTAAAAGAGAAGATGATGAAAGAAAACTCAGTCAATACAAGGCAGAGGAGACAAAGAAATTTAAAAATCTAAACAAAAACATTAATATATTAATATATACCAGTAATAACCAGATTCCAATAATAAATATAAATGAAAGGATTAAAATTACCTGTTAAAAGATAGAAATACTAAAATCAAACACGAAATCCAGATTTTCATTTTTTTCTAGTGGACCCATATGTTTTAAGGGTGTCTACTAAAACACAGAAAGATTGAAAGTAATAAGATTGGAAAAAAAATACTTCAAGCAATCCTTATCCAAGAGAACAAGTGATGAAGCAATATTAAAGTCAGAAAAAATTAGGAGAAACAATTACAAAATAATAAGAAGAATAATTCTGTGGGAAAATACAATAATGCCAGACCTGGGTATACCTAACAATAAAACCTAAAAATAAGAAGAAAAAAGAAATTGACAAATTCACCAGCATTGTGAGGAATTTAATCTGAAAGCTGATTGAGACAAATGAGTGGAAGTTACAAATGGAAAGGATATTGACTCAATCTATAGAGAAATGTTTTTGACTTTCAGATCTGTCCAAAATTGAAATGGGCCACCTTAGTTGGGAGAGCTCCTAAAACTTGGAGAGTTTACAGAATCTGTATGACCCTTGATGAGGCTGTTGCTGGCATATCAAGCATCAAACGCTTAACTCCATGAAGGTAGGAATCACGTCTGTTTTGTTCATTCCCATTTACCCAATGCTTAGAGCAGAGTCTGGCATAGAATAGTCATCAGTAATTGTCTATCGAATAAATAAATGATGAATGAATGATTCAGCCAAGAAAATGGTTAAAATCACCTCTAAGGTGGCTTCCAATTCTAAAATTCAGTGATTCTTACATGCCTTTACATTTCTCTGCTGCTTGCCCTTCCTTTATTCTGATGCCCAGAGTCAACACAACCCAGGAGACTTGAGGCGGCAGTGATAGGCAAGGGCAGGATGAGGAACAGCTAGAAGAGTGGTATCATAGAAGCCTGGAGGATGGAAGCCAGCTATGCAAAGAGCTTCCAAGAGTCTTCCTGCCACAGAAATTCTACTTGGCCACAGTTATTGACCTGGCCATAGGCCTGGGGGGAGGTGATGGCTGGTCTGCCATGGCAGGGCCTTCCAGTCAGCACATCTTATCTGTGCTGCTTACAAGGGTCAAGAAGAAGGACTGTGAGTAGGTCACCAGGTTGGTCAGGTCCACAAACCAAACTTCTACATACAAGGTTCTGGGACACATAGAAGAAAGGGAATAAGGTCCCCAGCTCTAGGGAATATTTAGATCAAGGTGGAATCTGGACTTGAGAACTTTCAGTCTGATGGGAAGATACAACCCCATCCTCACTGAGCTTGTTATACATGAATGTTTGGGTCCTGCCCCAGATTTCATATGTTGAAATCCAAACCCCTGATGAGATGGTGTTAGAAGGTGGAATCTTTGGGAGGTCATGAGGGTGAAGCCCTCGTGAATGGGACTAGTGTCTAGCTGACTGGGAGAGAGCTCCCTCTCCCCTTTCACCAGGTGAGGACACAGAGAGAAGGCAGCCATCTGTGAATCAGGAAGTGGGCTCTCACCAGACACTGAATCTGCCTGTGACTTGGTCTTAGACTTCCCAGCCTCTAGGGCTGTGAAATAAATTTAGTTGTTTATAAGTTACCCAGTCTATGGGACTTCGTTATAGCAGCCCAGACAGACTGAGATGGAGCTGCTTGAATGAATGCTAGGTACGGACCCTCTCCTTAGAAAGAAAATCAGATCTAATGGAAGAGACCTGGCCCCTGGTCAGAGTCTACTGTATTTCCTGCCCTCCCACCCACGCAAGGCCAGGGAGGGAGGGAAACGGCAGACCCAGGGACTGGTCCATTTCTGTGATGATTGGAGACTCTGAGCACGACCATCAACAGCTCTCGGGGGACATTCCCACAGCCCTGCCGTCAGGGTCAGGACTCCCTTCCTCCCCTTCCTCCCACCATGATGCCTGACTTGGATGGATCCTGAGCCCTGAGCCTATTTCTAGCACAGGAATGTTGGCCCCTTTGTCGCGTCCGCTTTCCCTCTCGCTCTGCTTTTGTTTCCTTTCCCACCCCGTCTCCCTCTCCACCACCCCCGACTTCCCAAGCTCGCTCCTGGGAGACCAGACCCAACAGCCCGTTGGTGATCTTGTTTTACATGAGACATTTCCAAAAAAGACCAAACAATCCTTTCCAGGAAAATGCCATTTTTAAAATTCAGCTCCAGACACTGCGGCAACATTAGGAAAACAAAGGACTTGGCAGAAAGATTTCCTGAATCGGGACTTTCTCTCTAAAATACCTTTCCCAAATTGCCTCCAGTGGGAATGACTCCAAGGGTGTGCTCTGGAGCACCAGGCAATTTCAGATGAACAGTGACTTCTGGTTTTTGCACCATCTAAGCCTTTCCTTTGCCGGGATCGCCTTGGGATCTTCTCCCAGGCCCAGGCAGAGAGCCCCTTCCAAGGGCTGCCAAAGAAAGCCGCTGTCTCTGGAGGATCAGGAAATGCTGCTGGTTCCTCCCTTCAGAGGAGACTGCTCAGCCCCTCTCTAGGCACCATCGCCAAGCTGGGGGGTCAGGCTGGGGGTCTGGGGAACAAACTGTGCTTAGTTGGGAGCTAGCCGTCTTATCCAAGTGAGAGAAAGATACGATTCCCTTGGGGCATACACAGTGGTGTTACTCCTTTTGCATAAATCAGGTATGATCATGTTTATGTCATATATATAAAAATAGTAATGGCTATTATTTATTAAGCACTTACCATGTGTCCACCACTAACCTATTTTTTATATTTGTTTTACCTCATTTGATCCTCATAACAACTGTTATGGGCTGAGTCACGCCCTGCAAATTCATATGCTAACATCCTAACCCCCAGTACATGAGAATGTGACTGTTTTTGGAGATAGGGCCTTTACAGAGGTAATTAAGTTAAAACAAGGTCTTTAGGGTGGGCCCTGATCCAATCCGACTGGCATCCTTATAAGAACTGTAGACACAGACAGGTGTACTTGCAGAGGAAAAACCATGTGAAGACACAGCGAGAAGGCGGCCAGCCATCTGCCAAGGAGCAAGGCCTCCGAAGAAACCAAACACCTTGCTAACTCCTTGATTTTGGACTTCTAGCCTACAGAACTGTGGGAAAATTAATTTTTTTTAAGACACCCTGTCTGGCAGCCCTAGCAAACTAATACGACGATCTGTAAAATTTACATGGTTATTATCACCATCTTATAGAGGGCGAAACAGTCTCAGGATGTTAGAAACTCGCCCAGCAAGCAAATAAGAGCTACGATGTGAGAATCGACTGTCTGACTCCAGAATACAAGCTCTTAAGCATTCTGTTCAACTGCTTCTCTGCCACCCTCCACTGTGTATACACATTTTATTTATTGCTGCAGAATAAATATTGCAACCTCACAATATAATGGCTTAAAACAACAGCACTCATTTTGTCCATTCATCAGTAATTGGGCAGAGAGCTTGGTGGGACCAGCTCATCCCAGCTCCACTTGGTGTCAACTGAGATGGCTCTAAGGCTAGAACAAATCGTTTGCAGTCTAGTTCACTCACTCATCTGGTGATTGATGCTGGCTGTCAGCTGGGACCTTAGCTGAGGCTGTTGATCCAAACGCTTCATGCGGCCTCTCCACGTGGCCTGAGCTTCCTCCTAACATGGCAACTGGTTTCAAGGGTGAGTGTCCCAAGAGACAGAGCCAGGCAGCTGTATCTCTTTTTCTAACCCAGCCCTGGAAGACACACAGCTTCACTTTCACCACATTCTCTTGCTTAAAAGCCAGTCACTAAGCCTGGTTCATGTTCAGAGGAAGAGGAAATCAATACTACTTTTTGAGGGGAGAAGTGACAAAGAATTTGCAGACATGTTTTAAAAGCACTGCAGTGCATATGCCATTGACATAGGTGTCCATATTTTTATGTCAGATGTTTTTTCACCAGCAGCACCATATCATTGAAAGGGCATCAAAGTGAGAATCCATAGCCCTGAGCAAGAGCCATTCAGCTGTAAGGGGCCAGGATTCCACAACCATGCATGAAAAGAGAAGGACCTGCTTCCGGTTTGGCCACCCTCCTCTATAGGGGACCGGGGCCACTTAACTCCATTCTAGTCTCTCAAACAAACACTGATCTCCATCAGAAAAAAATCTTAGGACATTGCTCTTCTGACACTTTACTTAACTCTCAGTTATGATAACCTGAGTCCTACCTTCCCCCCTGTGCCCAAGTGGCTGCCTTGGAAATGTAGCAATCTGTGTATTGAGCACTTCCTCGGTAACAGGCACTACCATTGGCATTTCATGTTTGTTATTTCATTTAGTTATCATATCAACCCTACAAAGGAGATAATATTATTATCCCCAGTTTACATGTGAAGAAACCGAAACTCAGAGGAGGTAAATAACCTGCCTAAAAGTGGTAGAGAGTAGAGCCAGAGCTATACGCTGAGCCCTATCTGGCTCCATTTCCTCCAGGGCCTGGTGTCCTGTCCTCACACTCTTGCCCAGCATCCCAGGTCTGCTCCCTGTTGGCAGGCTTCCTGCACAGCCCAGCTGCCTGCCAGTACATCTAATGGCTTCTGGATTGTCCATCTCTGTGCTCCACTCACCTTGCCGTGCTTCCTATTGGACCTTACTTATCCCTGACCCCATTGTGATCTACTCTCCAGACTCCTACCTAGGGATGCCCACCACCCTGCTCTCACCCCCTGATCTATGTCCCAGCTCTTCACATCTGCCCCAGTCCGTCTTGGTGACTGGACAGTGCCCTGGAATGGCCAGAGAGCAAGACCAAGCAAGATAGCATCGTGAATGAACAAAAGCAGAGGCCCCCCAAATTAGACCAATCTAGATCCATATCCTGACTCCATCATTCAATTATTCATATGTAAGAATAATGAGGCCCACACTGCCTCATTGTGAAGATTCTCCATGAGTTAGTACATGTACAGGGCTTGGCATTGTGCCTAGGACACAGTAAATACTTAATAAATATTAGTTATCTTTGTTGTTGTTATCAAAAATATTTGTAAAAGATCCACTAGAAAGCCTAGCATATGGTAGGCATTCAAAAATGATAGCTGTTAATCTCATTGTTTAAGTTCTGGAAAAGCTACAGGAATTCAGAGAAGGGCCAGATAACAAGGTAGTGAAGACAGAAAACAGGCTGCCCAAGCAACTGTGCAGATCTGCAGATTTCTGCCTAATCCTACGGCTTGGGTATGACTGGCCCTGATTAAGTGGAAATTGTTCCCTACAGAACTCCCATCTTCATCTGCCTCAATTAGGAGATGACAAGAGCTTCCTGAGCTCAGAAGCCCCTTGGAAAAGAAATTTCAAGAAAGAAAATCAAAAACACCCTCTGTGCTCCCGCCTAGCACCCCCCACTGTGGCGACATGAGCCACTGGCCACCGTATCCTGCCCTGCTCATCCAGTTGTCCTACTGGTCTATAGTTTCACAGGCTTCAACTGAAGCTGTAAGTTCTCAGAGCTGGTGAATGTGGTCAGGATACATAATAGTTTCCCAGCCTCAAGCCCACTTCGATTGACTGTTAACAAGAATAACAAGCAGGTGGACAGAAAGCAAATCTCAGGCACAATGGCTTAGAATAATGTCACCAGCTCAATCCTAACTCCTTGGCGCCCGTGTTCCTCCTGATTTTCCTTCAAGCCAGATGATCAGTGAGGTGACGCTATTTCCCCTAGACCACTCTCATTCCCCCCTCCACCCCAAGGCTTGGCCCACTCTGGTAACCAGACTTCTGCCTTGACTCCTAGTCCCTAATTTTGCCTAGAATCCAGTTCTCTGTATTAGTCAACTATTGCTGTGATAATATTATGTAATAAACAATCCCCAAACTTTAGTGGCTTATATAAAGAGTTCTTTTCTTACTCACGTACTACAGGTTGGATTAAGTGGCTCTGATTCAGGCTGTGGGTCAGGTACAGATCAGTTCCATATGTCACACATTCTGGGCCAGCAACTACCTGAGGCAGGTTCTTCTCATTGTGGATAGAAGAAGCACAAGAAGCTAATGGAAACTTCCCATGACTCTTAAAGCTTCCACTCAGAACTGGCCATTATCAAATCTACCCACAGTCCCTGGGCCAAAGCGAGGCTTAACTGGTCAAGCCTCAAGTCGAATGGATGAGAATATATTTACTTATTCTAGTAGGGTGTGTGGAAAGTCAAATGGCAAAGGACATGAATGTATAATTCTATTATAGGGAGGGAGTAAAGAATTGGGAATAATAATCCAATCTCTAACATGTCTTAAACCAAAACCTTGTTACAAGCTCACCTGAGGGAACTTCCAGCTTCTGCTTGCCCACCAGGCTTCTCTCCTTACCCCAACCCAGGATTAGGGGCTGTCTCTGTGTGGACAGAGCTCTCACTTGGAGACTCCTGCCCACTGACTGCCAGCCATTGGATGTCAACTACATCTCTTGCTGTGGTTTATTCACCTGATTGTTTCTTCTGAACTCTTAGAAAAGTCTACCAGCCTAATTAGCTCCTCAGTCTCTAGAGCATCCTGGCTTCAGAGGGGCTAGAACAAAGAATTGGGAAGCTGGAAAGATACCAGGGAACCAAGACAGCTTCTTCCACTCTTTCATTCTCTCTTGCTCTGTGTTTTCTCTTTTTGCTGTCTCTGCACATCTGCTTCATTTTTCTCTCTGAGCACCAGCTTTCTCTGCCCCTCTCTGAACTTGGTAGAATAATACTTGCTCCAGCCCCGTGGCTATAGAAGTTCCCAACTTTCAGCACCATTACCCAGCTGAAGAGTGTTCCAGTCTCTTAGTTCCAAAATCCCAGAGAAAGACCCCCCTCCATCAATCATGGCCAGGATCACATAGCACAAACATGGTTACCCACCCCTCTAACTGGAAGAAAAGATTGGTGTGGACTATCAAACATAAAAAAAAAAAAAAAAAACCCTACTCCAAACCGGAGTCCTCTGGGCTGGCTCTGGTCAGAAGATGTGTTTAGTTTGGCCACAGGGTTTTTTTAATCTTTTTGAATTACTGGACAAAATTTGGAAATTGAGAGTCCACATATAAATCCAAATATTTTCTT
>NW_011888847.1:6146238-6193816 GCF_000151845.1 Pteropus vampyrus | reverse complement strand
AAAACAAGTGATGCAACTGTGAAATGAAATCGGGGAGTGAAATAAGTGAGGAATACTGCTTAGGCATCGAAACCATTCACAAAAAGTGAGTTTGTAAAAGAATATCTATCTACTGAGGACAAAAGAAATTCAAGCCTTGAACAAAAAACAAGTATTTGCAAATGGAAGACTAAACAGAAATGCTGTTGCTCGGCAAGATGACGACATGGCTGAGAACTTACAGGACGGGTTGTGTGAAAAAGTTCAGTCATTTGTGGCATTTCCTAGGGAAGCTTATAGGAGCCCAGTTAAAATAATACCACCCAGTCAGAAATATTTATTTATGGTTCCAAAGAGACTTGGACATGATTGGAGAATTTGGAGGGCATGGTGTCCATCACAGCCACAGCTTCAGGAAATGACTTGGCTTGGTGTGTTGAGAAGGCTTGAAAAATTTAAAGCAGGCAGGTCAACATTAGTAAGCCTGGCTATGAAACAGAGCTCTTGAGATGGTCAGCATTAACATTGACCTTGTTAGCAAACTTAAATCCAAAGTGGTAATTTTTGCATGACCAGAGAACCTACATAATTCACCAGGAATTGCCTTGTGCTAATAACTTTAAACTAGAATATATCATGGGCCTACTGAATTGAATTCACTCCCATGGCTGGAAGTATAGAGATTTCAATGCTTTGTTTGATACTTTGGATATTCAATAGTCATAACATTCATCTGTTCTAATTAAGGGTAGTTGGTATATAATGTTGAAGTCTTCTATTTGCAGATGGGAGGAATAGTTGAAAATTTATTAACCTGTTTACATTATCCAACAAAAAATCCCCCAACTCACCAACAGATTTGATCAAAGTATTTGATCTTTTTGGTAAATGTCATAAGCCATCTATCTAATCATCTGGGCACTTCTCTGCAAGAATCTCCACAAGTATGCAAATGAGCTATTGAATTTGTTCATTCTTAGTGAAATTATATCTTTGGGAAACTTATTTAGCAAAGAGTAATCTGGCCCACTTTCCTTTCCTGAAATCAATTTTCAGAAATAAAAGAGATCACTTAAACTGCTCTCCCAAAATTGTGGAATTGAAGACAGGATTCCAAAAACAGTCCTAATTTTATGAAAATAAACTCTTGTTATTCAACTCACCTTTCTTAATTAATATTGTGCCACAAATGGAAATTTTGAACCACAAGTGAGCCCCCAAAACTAAATTTTGCAACATTAGAATGCCAAATTATATGAATATCTCAGGAGTAGTTACCCTAAATATAAAAACCATCACACAAAGATTCTATCCATGTTCGGCCACGAACAGCTGTTTTCCATTATGAAACCCTCCCCCTCCCCCTAAAAAACCTATTGCTCTCAGTTAAAGGATTCAAGGCTGAATTCCATACAGCACATCGCAACATGAAATGTAAGACCCGACATTGACACGCAGAGGCAAAAGAAAAAGTGTCACATTTCTGATTCTAGAGCGAAGAAGTAATGAGTTATGAAAGAAAAAATATATTAATTAAATATTCTTTTTTTTTCAAATGTCATATTTTTCTATTTTGAACTTAATATATAATCTCCAATATCATACATGTTTGTATTATGTTATATGCTTATGCTACGGTCAAGTAAAAGTGAAAGAAAGTTTGATTATGTTTCTGGCCATTGACTTTTCTTACACCCAGCCCACTTTATTCATTTTTGTTGCATTTCTAGATTCTGTAGTAATCTGAATTTGCAACCTCAGATGTACACTATATATTTTTTTCTCTACATTTTCACCATTGAGCAAATGAGGTTGCATTAAAAAATAATGCATAGAAAATCCAGAATAGAAAAACAAACCCACTTGTTTTATTATCTTGAGAGAACTTACAAAAACATACTTTTATAGGAAATATATATATATTTGTTTTTAATTAAACAAATGTTTTTAATTAAAAATGGAATCATACCACACATAAAGTTTTCTAGATTTCCACATTGTTAAGTGTTCTACAACTCAAGATTTTAATGGCTGCATATTATTCTATAACATATTTCTGATATATCTTAATTTATTTGCTATTGCTGCATATTTAAGTTATTTCCCATTTTAAAAGTATGGGTCTTAATACCAGTCCTGGCTGCATTCTTTTCTTAACGATGGTCTTGTTTTCACTCATAATGTCATATATCTATGACTTGAGTTTCCACTGTAGTTTGTAATGAAGGTTGAAATTTTTTCCAATTAGAATTTGGTAATCCTCTGAGGGAGCTAAAAGAAAAGCTCAAATTTGTGGGCTCTTCTTGAGCACAACAACCTCTGGCACTTCCATTAACCTCGAGTTGCATTTTTCTGGACCTTTGGTAATTATTATTATTTGCTCAGAGGGCAACAGTTTTGTTGTGTGCTGAGGAGTCTCCAGTTGGTTCATTCACCTATGTAGACCCCCAAGAAGAGAGCCAGAGCTATCCCAGAATGATAAAATCCAAGCTGTCCAAGTCAGGGATCCCTAAATATGGGAAGGGGAGCACCTCTCTGAGGTCAGGACCAATAGCTAGCTGCCACCTAGCCAGCCCAAATATCACTGCTATTCTTATTTTGAGCTTGTGTCACCTGACCACCCCTATTTCCAACCCCATTCACACCACTATTTGTATTAATCACATATATTCATAAATCTCAGACCTCTTAGTCCTGGAAGAGATATAAGAGTAAATAGGATGTCTTCAATCTGATGGAGGAGGAAGTCCTGTCAATAAGGAAGCCTGTTTAATTAGGAACTCCTTGGGACTCCCCCAGTTTGACAAGGTGGTTCCACCATCAGGAAGCCTCTTGCTCTGATCGAAGGCTCCCAGAAAATGTGCCAATGGCATCAGGTTGCCCATGCAAATAAGCATGTGAAAATAGGCAAGAATGTGCAAATTTGGGGAAAAGACCTTCTAACCACCTGCTTAAGCTGGAGCTCCAGAACTTCAGAGTAGAGACAAGTTAAAAAAAAAAAAATGTACCTTACTGCAGCTGGACAAAGGACATCATGAGCTTACCAGAGCCAAAATCTATAGAATAATTATCTTTTTAAAAAGTGATAAATATCCAAATTGAAAAGTATAAGAGTAAGTTTTTATGTAAAAGAAGAGTCAAATTTTCTGACTAAAGATCATAGATCAGCACAGGCATTCACTTTCTCTCCTTTATAATTAAAATTACTTTTTAAAAGTATTAACCCTTAAGAAGGAAGGGAGAGATCCTTCAGCAAAGGCAGAACGTCAGGCCATTTCTAGAAAACTAAAAGCCAATAGAAGAGAATTAGCTAACAAAGCAAAGTATGTGGCAGAGTAGGAGTCTCAACCTCCTAGAACCTTCTTGGCCATACCCTGGAGAGAGTCATGACTTGGACGCAGCAGACAAGGTGGATGAAACTAATTCAAAAGTGAGAAGAGATTAATTCTAAATCTGAATACAGAATGGTGAATGATACTCTACCCTCCTCCCCACCCTAGCTGACAAAATGGCATGCAACCAGGCTTTGAATTCTGAGGCTACAGAGAAGAAAGAGAAAGAGAGAGGAGAGGGGACAGAAGAGGAAGGGACCCGAGGAAATGAGAAGAGAGTTGAAGAGAGTTCTTCTCTAGGGAAATTTTGTTGTCTAAGAGGACAGAAGTAACAAGGGTTGTTGTTGGTGCCCAGAATAAAGAGACCTCCAGCATTTTGGCATTTCAGAAACCCACAGCACGATGGCCAGCCCTCACCCCTAGGCCTCATTCACACTCTACCCAAAGACTTCCAGTGGCTACCCATAAACACAGAGCCCCCAAGTGTACTCCTTTGTCCTTCATTCTCACTTATGAATCACAACCAAGGATTTCCAGATACTGAAGAAAGCATGCAACATGGAAGAGAGATGTAAAGAGCTAGATCCTCATCCATCATAGTCAGAAGTCTGAAGATAATGTCTGAAGTTGATAAATCAAGGAAGAAAGGTATAAGAATACATTAAGATATGCTTTAGAACTGAAAACAGAAGTAAATAAAAGTAGATGTCTCTCGGTAGCAGAACAGGAAGAAGGTGGGGGAGTGGGGTGGGAAGGGCAGACGACTGTTGTTTTTCATTGTAAGCCCTTCAGTACAATTTGGTTTGATTTTTTTTAACTTTTAAAATATCTATAAGAAAAGGTCACACTGTAAATCAAAGAGAAAGAATTTAAGACCTAAAGGATCAATCAGAGTCTCCCTTCACTCCTAGCATTTTTTAACCACATAGTATGTGACAGAAAATGTTCGAGATGCTGGAGATGCAATAGTGAACAGGACAAACAAGGTGCTACCCTGGAACTGACATTCTAGTGAGACATGGGGGATAAACTACAGACAAAGAAACAAATAAATAAATGGAGGCAACATTAGATAGTGTCATTAGATAGAGCTATGCAGAGGATTGAAATGGTTTGATGATAGAGTAGTTGAGTAGATACCTTAGTGTAGATGATGAAGTTTGGTCTATTTGAGGATGACAGTTAAGCCAATGACTGAATGGGGAAAAAAAGAGCCAGCTTTGTAAACACTGAGGGTTTGCGGGGGAGAGGGGGCAGGATGGGGTGGGCAGGAAAGACCTTTAATATGACATGTGTATGTGCTGTAAGAAGAGAGGTCATTATAGCTGACGTTAGTAGGTCAGACAGGATGAGAAGAAATAATGGGATGAGGTAGGAAATGCAAGGACTAAATTATGTCAGTTTTTAAGTCATAGTAAGGAATTTATATTTTATTAATAGCATAATAGAAAGCCTTTGAAGACATTTAAGCAAAAGAAGAACTTGATCTGATCTGGGTTTTCAAACTTCTTCCTACCTGAAATGATTGTAGGTCAGTTATGTCATGTCTTTAGTTATTAAGCAAATAAAGGAGATTAAGGTGAATTCAAATCAAGTTAGTATGACTTAGGAAGCCTAGTTTCATTCACTCATTATTCAAAACTATTTATTGAGCATTTGCTGTCTGCCCAGCACTATGCTAGGAGTCAGATATATACAAGTCCTTGTCAAAAAGAGATTGCATAGAGAATGGCATGAAAGAATATTGTTGAATCAGATAGTCATGGGATAAGATTTGAGATGAAAAACGGTAAGATTTTCTTTCACTGAGAAAGTTGTCAGGCCATCTGGATTTTATAGGAACCTCGAAGAGTCACCTCCCTTCTCTGTCCTCAGGAAGAAGTGGAAGATGGCCTTCTTCTCTTCATTTTGAATGCCCTCGTGCCCTGATTCTGGACTGGCCTTGTGAGTTGTTTTGGCTGATAGGACAATAGCAAGCATAACATAAACAGAGGCTTGTAAAGCACTTGCACGTTGGGGCTTACTTGCTCTCTTTTTCTGTTCTTGGGAAACTTGTCTCTCAGTAGCAGAACAAGAGGTAGGGGAGTGGGGTGAGAAGGACAGACGATTGTTATTTTTCATTGTAAGCCTTTTGGTGACAAAACTACCACCATGTGAACAAGCAGAGGCTAGCCTGCTGGAAGATGAGAAACATGTGGCCAAGTGTTCTACATTGCTCCAGCTGACCTATAGCCAACCAGGAAACTGATGAGTGTGAGGCCATCCTATACCATCCATCCTCAGCCAAAGCAGTTGGACCAGACAATCTGCCCAGCCTACCTACAGAATAATGAGGAAAAAAAAAAAAACTTTGTTATTTTAAGTTAGTATACTTTGAGAGTGGTTTGTTACACAGCAAAAGCTAACTGATACAAAAATGTAAAAAAAAATCAATTTACTTCTCACAAAGGAAAGATCCTCAAATCACACACTTCATGTAAGGCCTGGCTCCTTCCTATCAATGATTTCTGAAAAGTGTCCATCTTTTTCTGCCTAACATGTCATATATCTATTGATTCTCCCTTTGGACACTCACTTACCTTAGGAGAAGAGAAATTAATGGCATGGTCAAGATGAGAGCTGGTCCTATCAGAGGTGTGTGCAAAGGGACCTGAATGGGTGACAGTGGAACCCAAGTAAGTATGTGGTGACAGTCAAAGTGGTTGTACCGCAAATACAAGGTGAGACGGCCAAGAGTATAACAAGGGAGACACCAGGAAAGAAAACACCAGAGCAGCTTTGTTCTGATCTCTGCCCTATCCAAGAACTAACTCATCATCCAGCCAAAGGATCCAAAACTCAATGGAGAGTCCATGAGCTCAGTGAGAAAGAGTTTACAGCTTCCTTCCTCAAAAAACTCCATAATGGATAAACGGAAAAAACACCAGTTGGTCTCAGCTGGTCGCATGTTGGCCTGCCTGGAGGAGGGGCATGCCAGAGATAGTTTCTTGAGGTTGCTTCCAGTCTTGCATTTTTAGGAAATAGACAATTATGAACAACATGAATTTTATTATCATGACATCTCTAAGGTCTCTACATAAAGCCTATATTTAAAAATGTAAACATGTAAGTGAAAAAAAATGTCAGGGAAATAAATATTTGTCTTGAAAGAGACCATCTGTTTCAAATTTTTATTTAAAAAAAAAAAAACCCAACATGTGTTTTATTTTAAATTTGTATGTGTGTTGTTATCCTTGGGTTAAGTATTAGGTAAATAGACAGAAGCATTGAGAATCCATTTTCCAGCAAATTTTGGTTAGAAATCCTTGCACACGTGACACAGGAGATAATTTGGGGGCTAATTGGAGCTTTGTGGGCAGCCAGCTCCTTGCAGCTCTCTTCCCTACTCAGTCTCCGTGTGACAGGGATGAAGATTTCCCTGGCACTGGTGTTTGTTTTGGACAAGATGGCATTTTACACTTCAGCCAACACGCAACACATTGCAGGCTGCTCCCAGGCCAGCAAGCTCCCAAATGCAGGTGTGGCCAGTGTGGCAGAACCACAGAGCACACTTTTGTTTGGGCCTCAGTTGTGGCCTCAAAGCTCAGTCAATTTGAAAGCAAATTCTGTTCGGTGGCTATAACCAGGTTGGCTGGGGTAATAGTGGAGTGTCAAAAAAAGCTTCTAAAAAATGACTGTGAGCTGGTTTTGACTGATAAATAGGGAAGAAGCATGGAAGAGGTTTCAGAAAGGGGATGCAGCACGGAATCTTGAAGGGGTCTGGTATACTAAAGGAAAAGGCATCAATTTTGGGTGGCTGCAGAGTAAGGAATGACCAGAGATGAAGCTGGAGTGGTGTGGGAACAGTGAACAACTTTCACTTATTGTCTATGCTTCATCCTTTCCTGTTATGAATTGCCCTTTCCCTGTTTATGCCAGATAATTCTGATGGGTCTGTCAAGCTTTCCACTCAGAACAAGCCACCCCGCTAGACACAGCCATTGGCCGAAGAGTCATGTGGCCCAGTTAGGGCCAAACAGAGCCCTTTGGGGGGAGATTGATAGGGATCTGGAAGGACCTAGTAAGATATCTTTCTCTTTCCCAGCATGTGGAGAATTCCTGCTTGTGAATAAAGACCAGTATAGTGAACAGCAGAGAGGAGAGAGAAAAAAGATGATTGACAGTATTGAGCTCCTGGGTCTAACTACACTAGAGTGTTTCCATTTTTACTAAAACTGTTCAGAACTGGGTTTCTGTCTCTTGCAACTAAGAAATTATTGGCACAGTGGAATTAGAAGCCAAAATTAAACTTGCAGCAAGAAGCAGACAATCCTACCTGACAGAGGTGGCAGTCCAGTGGTCCCCTATGGTAGAGAGAGCTAGCTGCCCACCAAAATATATGTTCCCTCTCCATTATATAGGATCATTACTGGGAAGTAGATGCCCAGCTAAAGATTAGTTTCCCAGCCCCTGCTCCTGACTTACATCTATATGATGTACAAGACAAATTCTCACTGATGAAATATGAGCAGAAGTAATAGGAATCATTTCCAGACCAAGACTTTAAAAGTGAGCCTGCCTTCTCCACCTCTTTACCTTTGTGCCTGGATAGGGAGGATGATGAGAGGCAGTGAGTGATGATGGCACCACAACATGAAAGGAGCCTGTATTCTTGAAACATCACACTGAGGGCAGCTACAACTGAAAAGGAGCACCTACTCTGGACAGCTCATGTTAGCAAGAAATAAATTTCTTCTGAGTTTGAGCCACTGTGCAGTTTGGAGATCTAGTTATTACAGCGACTGGAGTCACCCTGATTAATACAACCTTTCGACATTCTGGAAGTTCCTTGCAGTCCCAAAGTTGGCCACCTATTGCTTTGCTGTCCAATACCAGAAGTAACTCAGATCAGTGACTCCTACTGGTGAAATCCACCACCACATCAGTTAGTTGCATGGATTTATGGAGCACCTACTCCATAACAGGCCATGCACTAACTGTTTAGGATTACAAAGGTGAATTAGATACACCATATTTCATTAACTCTAAGTCACCATCTTGTATTGTGAGACATACTATTACTTTACCTACTATTGGTGTTGGCGGGGGGTGGGACGCATGTACCACTGGTAAAATATATTGCCACTTAAACTATGACATGCCATCAAAAGCTATTCTAATTTCAGAATTGTAAAAATATATATCTTAAAACTGATGAAATACAGTACTTCTTACCTTCGGGAAGCTGAAGATCTTGTGGGAGAGGCAGATAAACAAATAAATAGTACTGTGCAATATGAATGCCATTATCAGGTATGTAGACCATTCAGCTAGAAGTCAGAGAAAGAAGTATTGACATAGAAATAGAGATGTAGAAAACTAGGTGAAATTTGAGCTGGATCTTTAAAGAGGAAGTGAGGAAGCAACTGTCAGCAGAGATTCTCCTCTCTACTATCAGGGCAAACAGGTCTTCTAGATGCCTTCTGCATGCCTTCAGAGAGGCTTTCAAGAATCTCCAGGGACTATGATGGTTTAGCAGAATCTCAAAATACTCTAGCAGTAAATTCCAACCAGAAGCCTCTATTTACTGGATAAATGGAAGCTAATCCTTTAGGTGCCCAGGGATAATTTTAACTGTATATTTTTCAGTGGAAAATCTTCTAAAGTGTACCATTGTAAACCCTTGGCGTCTGCAAGGGGTGCATCAGGGGGACGGGCTCCTGGCTTGCTCAAGAATTACATTTACATGAAAAGCCATGGTGTCCTGTGTGTAGCATGGCATCACACATCACTCTCCCTTTCCACTGACTACAGTTTTGCTTCTTGCTTGATGAGCAATTACATGTAACCGGTACATTGACCATGCATGACTTATGATGTAATCAAAGCACAGTGTTATTTTTATCTCGCGTTATCCCTTAAACCCCGATTCTACGTGGGTAGTCTTCCTCTACCACTGAGTAAAAACTCCCATAAGTCCGTGACTTTTTAGTTCAGTCTTGGATGGTTGACACACTAAGTCACTTGAAGGGACGCATGCAGTCCTAATTTGGTAACTTGAATGCCCATTTGTATATAATAATTAAACTTGATTTAGGAGTATGTTTTCTTCCCTTCCCCCAGCTCCACTGTGCTTTAGGCTGGAAGCTGCGGTGGGAACGGAGAGGGTGGTTGACCTATCTGCTTTGTGTGTCTTTTACCAACACATGTTATGGAGAGGGAGTCAGAGCACTGCAACATTTCCTTCCATAGGAAGCTCTTTGCTGATCTATTCTCCACATCCATTTCTTCAACCATTTTATATTCTCAAAGTGGATAAGATGGTATCAAGAGTTCAATTTCCTTTGTATAGCCTGCAAGTGGTGATTGAGCTATGTAATTTTATATCTACTATACCTTGGTGTCTCTGTCAAATTTTTATTTTTAACATCCTATGGGATGTGTTATTGTTATGGACTGACTGCTTTGTCTCTCCCAAAATTTATATGTTGAAGCTCTACCCCCAAAGTGATGGTATTTGGAAGTGGGGCCTTTGGGAGATAATTAGGATTACATGAGGTCATGAGGGTGGGACCCCTCCATGATGGAATTAATGCCTTTATAAGAAAAAGAGATCGCTAATTCTCTCTCTCTCTCTCTCTCTCTCTCTCTTTCTTTCTGTCTTTCCCTCTTTCCCTCTCTCCCTCCTTCCACTATGTGGGGACACAGCAGGAAGGTAACTTTTGGCAAACCAGGAAGAGAGTTCTCACCAGAACCCCACCATGCTGGCTCCCTGATCTCAGGCTTCCAGCCTCCAGAACTGTGAGAAAATGAATCTGTTTAAGCCACACTATCTATGGTATTTTGTCATGGTAGCCTAGCCGACTAATAAAACTACTACCCAGAGCACTCACTGAAATAGATAGCTTTCTCTAGCCTTTCTCTAGTTTCTGTGTCAGGCACATAGTAGGCACTCAAAAAACATATTTATTAAATGAATGAGTGAATGTACAACAGAATGACATCACTCGCTTCAGATGTCCCAGCCATTATAAAATGTCACATTCCATTCTCTGTGTGTAATTTTCTTTATTTTTTAAATATGCACATAATACATGAACACATTCGTGTGTGTGTGTGTGTGTCTACATACAAAAAGGTAGAGAAAAAAGTAGACGTTCCCCTTCACCGATCTCCTCCTAGCTCATCACACTTCCCTACTCAGAGAGCACATGCACACAATTAATGTGACCTATTTCTCACAGACCTGTCTTTTCATCTACATGACTGCAGACCTGGATGATATGGTGTCATGCCATGCACTTTGTCTTACATCTGGCAGACCTCTCTGGGCCAGTACATTCCTCATCTTTTTAAGTGCTGCATTATATTCCATGACAGTGACATACCTATAAATGAGTGTTTCAGGTGTTTCTAAATTTTCCTTCATACAAGGTTGCAAAATACACCCCTTTACGTGCTTCTTTGGGCAAACGTGCAGGTGTTTACCTGGGTTAGGTGATCTGTACATTGAAAGTTGTGATTGCCTCTGCCACATGCCTATCCTAAGAATAGGGTATACACTCCACTCCACCAAAAATTTCCCCCACCCCACCAACACAGAATATTTTGAACTGCCCAAATTTTTATCAATCTGATACCAGGAAAATAGTTGATTGGTAATTTTTAGTTCCCTGAATATTAGTCAAGTTTGTGATTTTTAAAAAATTTTTATTGTAAATTGCCTATGCCCTTTCTGTATCTATTTTTCTATTTTTTCTATTGTGTTGCTTGTCTTTTAATCGCTATTTTATAGAAACTCTATTTTGTGGTTGTTAACCCTTTGCCTGTTACATATGTTGTAAGTACTCTCTCTCAGGCTGTCATTTGTCTTTTAATTTTGTTTATGGTATCATTTTTATCCTCCTCTAACGGTATTAAATTTTTTATTTTTATGCAAATATAAAAAATGTCTCCTTTGTACCTTCCTTTACTACTTCTAAGATTAATAAAATATTTGTTTATATTTTCTTCAGATATTTTGAAGGTGCTTGTTTTGTTTTGTTCTGTTTTGTTTTGTTTGAGGATGTTAGCTCTTTATTCTATCTGGAATGATTTTTTTTATATGTGGGGAAAAAAAGGGCACCAATTATTTTGTAATTTTCAGTGGTTTCAATCTCATTTATTGAATAATTTATCCTTTCTCTCTCTTATTGGCAATGCCACATTTATCGTGTACTAAATTACCACCTGTGTGTGTGATGTGTATGTTTGTGTGTGTGTGTGTATGTGTGTGTATGAGTGGTATTTTGCTGTAATTTATCCAAAATGACTCTTTTCTTAAATTTCTTCAATTCTTTCACTAGCAAGAGGAATTGGCTTTTGGGGAGGATCTACTTTTTTATGTACACACAATACATAGGAGATTCTTTTCATTTCCATGACGGAAAACAGAATTCAAACGCTTGCGGCCATTAATAAGAGGCTCTTTCCCCCACTCTAGGTTTGCACTGTCAGCAAAGTAAATGCTTATTTCAGCAAATATCAAATTTTTACACATTAGGGAGAATGCAAGCTTCAGACTCAGCTATTTCATCCACTGGAATACTCACTCAATAAAGATTATACTCAATCCTCAGAGCATATTAGATTATATGCAACTGTTGCTGAACTGGAGTGGATTCTAGGTATCTACTTAGAGCTTGGACTGTTGATGCCTATCTAGAATAGTTCTGAAAGATGGCAGCCACCATCCATACCAGTGGGACTCAACTTCTGAATTACAAAAAAGTGCCCAGATAAGTACACAAGAGAAATGTGTTCTGGTATCATTTCTTTCTAGCTTATTTTCTAATGTTCTATCCTGGATGTCAGTTCCAACCTTCCCCATCCCCAGACAGAGCAAAAAGAGAGGGCATTCCTGTACAGAGATGATGTTTTATTATCCCAAATTAGAGGTGACCTGAAAATAAACTTGCCATGCCTGTCAATTATTTCCAGAAAGAAAGACCACAGATCAACTGTCCTAAAATTAATGTTATCTCTGAGAAGCATTCTACATTTTAACCGATTTATAAGTAACCCAGTACAAGTTACTTCATTCAGTTACCTTGGCACTAACGGAGAGTTTGTCTTGGACGGGGTCCTGACAGTAGCATTGCCCAAAGCCAGGCATTCTCTGGTGCTTTGCCAAGGTCTTATTTGGCTGTGGCAAGGGTCTGGTTATACCAATCTTAAACATTCTTAACCATGGGTGCAACTTCAACCCTGTTCAATGATGTAGGCTTTGAGGGCCCAGTTTGCTCATTTACTAAAGCACTGGAACAAGCTCAAGGCAACTTCAAGAGTGAGTCTTGGTCTTGCTGGTGGACAGCGATGGGAGAGCTCAGCTTTCCAAAGGAATGCCAACTTCACTCCAGCTCAACGGTCAGTTAGGACACGTGGATAGGCACTCAGAGGCCAACAAGAGTACTGCCATTCAAATCCAACTCGGAAGGGCAGTTTGAATAACATACCATAAAATATTTATTTAAAAGTCTTTCTGAGAAATAACACTCTTCAGAGAGGATTGCTTGAAGGATAAGCAGTTCATTCACTCTTCCGGAGTTTCTAACACCAATCCCTGGATCCCGCCAGAGCAGCTGAAACACGGATACCTGGAGTGCATCACATTGGCCCCAGCAGAATTGCTTTTGCTGAACTATTTTTGGTGTGATGCCATCAGCATTTTTTAATGTAATTACAAGAAACAGTCCCATGAAAAGCATCATTATATTTGGGGTAAGGAGACCGCTGAAGACACTGTTCATTACATCACACAGTGTTTTTGTTAAGTATCCTCAGGGGTAACTCTGTCTGAATTTAGTACAGAAAATCATAGTGCTTCTCCTCAGCGATTGGTTTACTTATCTGTGGCATGATTTTCTAGAGGGTGCTGTGAGGAACACTAGGGCAAAAGGCAATTAATTGGTGTTCTATGAAAAGGGGATTCTGTAATCTAAAAAAAAATAAAATAAAAATCTCTAGGGCAAAACCAGTTTTTTTGGTTTTTCTCTGAGTCACTGATATGTCGATGTGCATTATATACTGCTACAAAGTATAACATTTACTTGGGTGACCGGTGATGATCAATCACATCAGGCCACAGTCTTTGTGTTGCGTCCTAACCATAGAAGCTGATACAGATATTTATATGCCCAAATCTCCCTCTCCTCTCTACCCTGAAATTTCTGACTTATATTGCCCAGCTGCCTTTCAGCCTGGTATAGAGAATGTAGAGGTCCTAAAGCGTGACATGATGACTGTTGGGTCTTCTCTCGTGCACCCTCTTCCCTTTATCCCACCCCCACCGCACCTGGCTGTACCCCAGCCCAGGCATCCAGATTCAGGAGACATGTCTGGGACTTGAGGCGCTCCTCTACTAACCCGTGGGGCTGCTGTTTTTCTCCGTTTTTCCAGACTGGTTTTGCTCCCATCTGACAACATGTCTGCTCCTGCTCTCAGTCTCCACTGCTCCAGCTTCTCCATTTCTTTCTTCTCTCTTTGTCACCCGGTTATTTTTGGCAGATTTTGCAAGACTTTGAGGGAAAATACTGGCATTTATAGAGATTGCTAGGTAGTCAAGATTCTGCTTTCTTTTTATGCAAGGAATAGACTAATCGGAGGACATAATATCTTCTTGGAATATTTCTCTTAAAAAAAAAAATGTATCATTGGTTGTTAGAGCTCCACGACTGCCACTGTGCAAACAAAGTTTGTTTCCATCACCACGACCACCACCACCCATCATTTTCTGGATCCAAGGCTAAAGGAATGCCTTAAGATTCTAGAAAATTGCATTCTTAACTTATTTTGGCAGAGACTATTGCTTATCAATTCCCCTCTTCCTTAGCAATAGAAGCTTCGCTTTTAGCAGGCCACCAAGAATAACTACTACATTTTCCAGCTACCTTTGGAACTAGACGTAAACCCGTGATTAAATTCCAATCAGTAAGATATAAGTGGAACCAGCATTTATACCTTCTAGCAAGTATCATTAAAGGTTTGCCTTTCTTAATCTATCTATTCTTTCTGCTGGTTGGAACATGATGCATGGGTTGGAGCTCTTGTAGTCACATTAAACCATGAGGTGGCACACTGAGGATGGCAAAGCAGCAAAATGTAAGAAGCCTAGGCCCTCGATGATTGTGGATCCACCATATGCCCCTAGACTCCCTAAATCTGGACCCTTTTATGTGAGTGAGAAATATATGTTGACCTAGTTTAAGCCTCTGTTATTTAGGGATTTTCTGTGACCCACAACCATACTTTGTCTTAATTAAAACACAGGTTAACTAGAGTTTTACTGGAAGAGGGAAGAGCCTAGGATTCATAGCCTGAGGTTAAAGGGACCCTCGAAAAGAACTTTCTAGTTATGAAAAAGAAAAAGAGAGTGTAGAACAGAGTGTGTGATAACGCCACTGGGTCTACAGGGATGACTGACCAGAGACATACTGCTGGAAGACTCTGCTACTCCAAACACAGTTCCTGAAGCAAGACCACCAGGATCTCCTGGGAGTCATTAGAAATGCAGAATCTTAGGCCCACCCCAGACCTACCAAATCAGAATCTTCATTTTAAGAAGTCCTGCCAAGTGATTCATATGCACTTTGAAGTGTGAGAAGCACTGCCTTAGGGGGCCTTTAATATCCCCTAGAAACAAAAGTCAAAGCCACAGTTCCCGTTCATCAATAAAGAGTCGGACCTAGGCAGAAATTATTTTAGAAGGGATGATCCCATCAGAAAACTCCTACTGCTCAAGGTTATGGCAGAGAAGTTGGCTGACCCCCTAGGGGTGTGGGTAGGGGAAAAAAAAAGTTTATAAAAGAAATTGGAGCACTTAGTCTGTACATGCTAGTTAACAACCCAAGTTCTTACTCTTCTTACCAGAAACAGAGGCCCAAAGCCAATAAAATAAAGTAAAATTGGACTAGAAAAGAGACTCCTATAATGAAGAAATTACTCCAGAGGGATATCTCTAAGTCCTAGAGAATATATGACTCTACAGAAGATAATTCCTGCCAAAGATGAGACAAATCTAACAAAACATACGAAGAGATGCAAAACCACAAGTGTCTGCAAATGTTACAAGTGAGAGAAACCATTCCAAGGATTTACCAATAACTGAGCATTCTGAAAAGAAATTTTAAATAAGTTTGTCTAAAATGTTCTAAAACTAGAAATAGTCTATTCAGTAAGCACAGAACATTATGAGAAAAGAAGAGCTGGAGAATTAAAATAAAGTTCTAAAAATGGAAAATATAATCATCCAAATTTTCTTTAAAAAATTCAATGGGCTGGTTTAATAGTCCATTGAATGCTGTGGAGAACCCTGGTGTCGTGACAGATCTGAGAAAAGCATCTGGAAAACAACATGAAGACAATACAGATTTCCTATTTTAAAGTATGAAAAATACTTCTATGAAAAAGAAATTGAGAAACGTGGAGAATATGTTTAAATATTTCTGTATCTGTCAATAGGTGCTGCAAAATAAAGAAACAATAGACAATAGGGCGAGAGTTAGTATTTGAAGAGATGACAGCTAAGGATTTTCTAAACTTCAAAAAAGATTGAGCATGCAGAATAAGTAAAAACAAATACACACTTAGATACATGATCGTGAAACCACAGAACATCAACAGAAAATATTTTAAAGATACTAGAGAGTCGAAGAAGATTATCTTCAAAGAAATGTCTAACAGATTGATATCACCCTTCCTATTGGCAACAATAGCTGCTAGAAGATGAGGGAACAAAATTTTAAAAGTCTAAGGGAGGAAAAACATTCACCTGCAGTTCTATATTCTGCTGACCCACATTTGAGATGTGGGATAAAGAAAAAATACTTTCAGAAAAAGATTAAGTTAACTACTAAAAGATTATTTCAGAAAAATGAAAAGAGAGGTGGAATTACAAGCAGCAATTGTGTACCAAAAAAAAATTATAAATATGTTGGCAAATCTAGATAGGTAGAGATAATAATAATAACAACAACAATAACAACAACAACAACAACAACAAAGTGAGGAAAAACATGGTACAATTAAAAACTAGACCATAGTAACACCGAAGATGGGAGCAAAGTTAAAGTGTTCTAAATTCTATGTCTTATTTAGGATGAGACTAGAGATATCAATTGATTTAGAATTTGTTCAAAAATATGAAATAAATATGGATGTTTGAAATGTTAGGAAAACTACAAAAAGAATAAAAATACAATGTGTAATTTCCTAAGTGGAAGGGACAGGGTAAGAAATACAAAATCTCGATATAGATACCTATTCATGGAGCGAGTGTAAAAATCACAAACTGAAAAAATGCACATCGATTTCATGACAGAAATTGACACCAGATGGGATTGGGAAGCAGCTCTGTGAAGATTTTAGCATTATCGGTAACTTATTCTTTTACTGAAAAACAAAACCTAAGCAAATATCCAAAGCAAAATGTTAACATTCACTTACATTTAGCAATGAGATGCTATTGTATTATTTGCTCCACCTTTTTGTATTTTAAATTACCTTTTCAATTAAAATTTTTTAAGAAGGAAGGAGATACAAATCCAAAAGGATTTCCTGTTTGCTTAAATGACCAGCGGTGGAGGGAACAGCCTGCCTCAGTTTCATCACCCATGCTGTGCAAGGATCGCGCCCAGTGAGAAGCATCCAGATGTTGAAGGGAGGGAAGAGGCTTGAAGGGCAGGGCCCACTGGTGTTGGACTCCAAGGCTCTGTCCCCACCCCGTCTTGGTCTTTGCATCTGATTGCTTTTATGTAGTACTTTCTACAACAGCTGGTGCTCATCGTACACAAAGCCATCCAGTCCCACAGAGCTTGCCTCAGGTGCCTGCAGATGGTATTCAGGGACCCCCAAGGGCACAAGCTGGTGCAGCCAACTCATTAGGAGGCAAGAATTTGTTAGTATGAATAAAGATGGGGTCAGAGAAAGCCATATATACCACACCCACTTTTACATAAATTAGCTTGTTTATTTAAAACCTCATAAACAGTACTTTAAGATGAGTATTATTGTCTTCACAGGGATTACTATTTTGTCTGTGGCCTCTTCCCCAGTAAATTGCAGAGTTGGATCTAGAAAAAAAAAAAACTAAAAAGCAGTGCTTCTTGAAGAGGGCAGGAAGAACCCTCACTCCCCCACCTCCTCTCACTAAATCCCCTAACACTGAGGTCCAACTTCGCCCTTTTGCACCCCAACATCCCTGTCCTCTCCTTATGATCCTGAGAGACCTACTGCCACCCACACCCATCTGGCTTGCTTGCCAGAGTTTTCAAAATTTGATTGCACAACTCTGCCCTGGCTGGGCCCCTGGCCCTTCCCCAGCTGGATTTACCTACAGCCACTGAGCTGCCAATGTCAGTGTGCAATTTACTCAGGCTGCGGGGGTGGGGTGGGGTGGCATGGTGAGATAGGGAGCCCCCGTGTTTACCTCCACAATGTGAAAGGGAATATCAGTAAGACAAGGAGATGGGAACTGACACCTGTGGCACACATGCTCTGAGCATTAGACTGGCTACTTTGCACATATTTTCTCATTTAATCTTCCTGACAAGCCTGCAAAGTATTATTAGCCCCATTTCAGAGATGGAAAGGGAGGCTCACAGATGATAAGTGACTTTCCTGAATTTATGAGTTATTTCTTTAATGGAAAGAGATCTGGAGATATAAGCCCCAAGATCCTGAACACATGACCCATAGCCTTCCCTAGCCACCCTCAGGAAGTTCTCCAAGGGTGATAGACGCCCCAAGATCATGACAATGATGGTAGTAATAACAACAACATAATGGAAACACATGTATGAGTACTTAACACATACCATGCACTTTAGGTACATTATATTAATACATTTAGCAAATCTGTGAAATAAGTACAATAATGACCTTCATTTCACAGTCAAGGAAACTGGAGGTTTATAGAGGTGAAGAGATTTGCTCCCATTGGAGTCTCTAAAATGATGGAGGTGGTAATCTGACTCCAGAAACCAAAAGAGTGACCACCAGATTAGTTAGGGTTAGGTCCTATGTGATAGTGTTGCAGAAATGTTACGAAATCAGACCTGCGAGAAACCAAGCACCACATGGAGAGCTGGAGAACTCAGGTTTATTATGCCAGCAGTCCCAGAAGAGCTAGCGCTCTGAAGATCTGCGCCCCAAGCTCAGGGGCAATTTTGCTTTTATAGGGCTTATACACGAACAAGCAAAGGGGATACATCTATTATCTAGACAGAACAAGCAAAGAGGAAGGTGAGTCTTCAGTTGATCTCAAGGTCACCCTGTCTTTCGGCTTATGCAGCCAGTATGTCTACAGAAGCAGAACAAAGAGATGATTACAGGGTTAGCCATTTGAGTGGAAAATTCCTCTTCAAGACAACAGTGAAAAGAAATGCCCTATCTCAGGGCCCAGCAAATATCTTTACTTTTGTCTTGCCCTTAGGAGAAGAATGAGGAAGAACAGTGTTTAAATGCATCTCTTAGCAAAGGTTGCATGACTTTTGGATTTGAATGAGGGTTGACTGACTCCAACTCCCATGTTCTTTCCACTGTACCCCACCACCTTTTTTTTTTAAAGAAACAACATTATCCTCCAGTAGTTATTCAAATAAATAAATGGGGCCCATGAGGTTAGGTGGCACAAAGCTAGAGAACTGCTCCAAAGATCCCTGCCACCCAGGCCAGGAGCCACCCTGGCACTACGGTGAAGTCACTCAGTGATGGAGGGAAACCTATAGGCTCTGACAGACAAGATGACTTCATGAAGAGTCACACTTGGACCTCACTAGGGTCATGAGAAGAGGGAGGCTGCTCTCAGGGGTCTTTCGAACTCACTGAAATCTGCATTTTTCTTCCTTGTGAAGGCACAACAGCCCATGGGGATAGTGGCAACTTCCTTTCATTCTACAAGGGACTTGCTTCCTCCTACCCCAATATCTTATCCTGGCAGAGACATTGAAACAGAATATTTTGACCCCATCACTTGACCCCAAGGACATCTGTCCTCCAAGGACATTTGAACTCTCAGTAAAGATGCCCTTCAGATTTTGTCTCTCCTTTCCCTCTTTCTGTCATTCTACATTCACTCTGCATCATAGTCACCATATGGAAGAAACGATAATGGATAAGAATATTCTAGAGTAAAAAAAAGAAAAAGAAATTGATTAATGAGTCAATTCTTTCTATAGTATTTACACAAAGTTGAATTGATCCAGGTAGAAATAATGTCAGTAAAACAAAAATGAAATAAGTTAGAAATGCTTTCATTGTGTCATGTATAGAAGATTGATTACAGGAAGAAATATACCAGTTCTTTCAGAGGAAGCATAACTTGTCCAAGCAGTAAGCTCTAAAATAAATTTCTCACATGGAAGTCGCATGCTCATCTCCAGGACTCTTAGACCATTTAGTCACCAACTTTTCTATGAACATGATTAAATCAGTGAACAGGATCCACAAGGAAAAAAAAAAAAAAAGCACCTACGATCATCTAAGCAGATTTTTCATTCAATTTCTGGAAATTCGCAAGATTCAGAAGTTTATACATAGATTCCAGTTCAGGAACCCCAGTCTCATGACAAGGACACTTGCCTCAAATCTTTTCCAGGTGAGAAGAAGGCAGAAAGCGGGGAGAGAGGGGAGATTTCTTACAGCCTGATAAGGAGCCACATGGAAGGATCCCCTAGATGTGACTGGGTTGAAATAAGCCTTACCAAACATTCAGAATTTGAAATTTATACACACTTCTATGGTTTATTTTTGTACTTCTCTTCCTTCCCCAACTTTTTTAAATTAAAGATGCTTTTAATATATTTAACTCAAACTCAGGAATGGTAACAAAAGGGATTTTTGCCTTGATTCAGACCTAAGAGCAAGAGCATTCCTTCAGGCTTAGAGGGAAATAAAAGACCGAGAAAGCAAGACCGGGGTGACACACACAGACTCAGAACATTCTAATTCCTGTTCTTCCTGAGTTCATGACCCCTAGTGCAGAGGAATGAGGAAGGGCTTTGACATCAGACAGACATGCACTTAAATGTCATTTTGTCACTATATCATTTATTGCCTGTATGGTTGGGCAAGTTATTACAGCTGAGCCACGTATTCAGTATCTGTCCCATTGTAGATACCAAATAAGCCCGGGTTCCCTTAGAGAACTTAGGTTTTAGGGGTGTTATCTTAGTCTGTTTGGGCTGCTATAGCAAAAACACCACAGACAGTGTGGCTTGAAAACAAACATTTTTTTCTCACAGTTCCGGAAGCTGAAATTCTGACATCAAGTCTCCAACAGATTTGGTATCACATGAGGGCCCACTTCCTGGTTCAGAGTTGGCTGACTTCTCTCTGTGTCCTCGTGCGGCAGAAAGGGAAGAAAGCTCTGTGGGATCTCTTTTATAAGGCACTAATCCCATTCATGATGACTTTGCCCCCGTGATCTAATCATCTCCCAAAGGCCTCACTTCCTAATACCATCACACTGGGGATTAGGTTTCAATATACATGTCTGGGAGAACACAACATTCAGTCCATAGCAGGGTACAACACCCTCAGTGCCACAGAGCAATAAGGGGACAGGATGCCCATCCTTGGGGTCCTCAAAGCTGTGCTCTGAGATTCATTCAGGAGGCGAGAACCAGAGTAGAAATCCCAGACTTGTTCACAAAGACCTGGAACCCAGCAGCACAGCCCAGAACCATTGTCCGAGGAGAGGCTGGAGGCTGAAATGGAGGCCATGCTCTTGTGGAAAAAGATGAAAGGAAATTTTAAAATAGCAGTGAAAGATGGAACAGAGAGCACCAAAGACAAGGTGTGGTGCATGGGAGTGGCGGGGGTGAAGTGGGGGGGACGGGGGTGCTGCTACTGGCATTTTGATGAAAGAGCAATTTCTTAGTCACATCTCCACTGCCAGGAGTTAAACTGAGTCCTGCCTGGAGCACTAGAACTTTCCCCTCCTGCCTTTCCCTGTGCCTGGTCTGTCCATCCAGGAGCAGCGCTCACTGGGTCTACATACCCAGTGAGGAGAACAACTACCACCCAAGGTGAAACAGACCAGCCCAGACTTTTCCCCAGATAAGATTATTTCCAGGAAAAAAAAGGGAAATATTGCCAAGAGACAAGAGCTACTGGGAGTGGGGAGGGGGGTGGCATATTGGGGCCATGTGGGGAAAGTTGAGTTCTGGTGCTGCCCACACCCAAAGATAACACAAAAATCAAATACAAGAGGCAAAGGCATCTCCTTCAAAGACCCCGCCACAACCCAGGGGCATTTATTTGGAGAGAGCATGTCTGTGTTCTCTAGAACCCAAAAGTACGGTACTGTTCTGCGCTGAGGACCCATATGAAGACAAGGCTCTCCCAGCCCCCCTCTGCCTCCTCTCCCTGGGCACCCCTCTCCCTGAAGATCAAATTAGCCTGAGCTTCCAATCAAAACGCAAGGAAACACAAGCAAGGAGCCTCTCCACGCTGATTCCTTTCCTCGTCTCCCCAGCCCTCATCTCAGTCTTGCCCTTTCCTTGGCAAAACTCGAGGCAGGCTTATTTCCCCCAAGGTTGTCACAGACCAATTTTCTAAACTGCATGAAAACAGAAAACAAACAGAAAACCAAATCCACCAAAGCTTGAGCCTCAAGAACAGCTTGGCAGGCAGGAGCAACGTGCTAACAATTTCATGCTGTTTTAAGAGTTCCTAACTAAGCAACATGTACCAACAACCAGATGTGCCCTGATACTGGGAGAAGAGAACATGGGCTTATAGAGACAAAGATTGGTAAAACAGGAAAACACTCATCAGGAAACGGAGCTTACGAGCTTGCTGGGCCTGTGGTTGCGGGGAGGCCGTATCCGTCTGCCTGCCTTGCAGACTCGCTCACTTAACGATTCATTCAATTCAGCCACAGAATCCTGGCCAGTGCCTTCTTTGTGCCAGTTGCTGTGCTGGGTACTTGGGATACCAAGGAGATGCTCTAAGCCTGTGCAGGCTAAGGGCAAGGAAACAAATATAATAACAACACGAAACGTTTTGAAATGGAGGAAAGAAGCCCAGGAAAAGGGACCTGGTACAATCTGTGTAGAAATCAAGGCACTACCTAGAGAAGATGTGATTCAATGTATTTCAACATATATCCCTGGATCTCTTGTATTCTGAGGATGCAGGAAGGAAAAAGTCAGACGTAGTTCCCGTTTTCGTGGTACTTACCATTGAATGGGGAAAGCAGCAGTCTACCTGAGAAGTGAACGGAAGCACGTTGACTGTGCCTGCAGCAGGTGGCTCTAGAATATTTGCTCAGCAACCCCCACGTGCAGGAGGCTGGAACCAACACAGCATACACGCGCACCATCCAAGAGCACAGCCTTTGAAGAAGGCTGGCCCCACCTCATGTTTACCAGTCTGTGGCTTGTGAATGGGTCTTAGTTTCCCAGTGGGATGAGATCATCCCCAAATCTCTGTCACCAGGGCCCCACCCAACCCTAAGAGAACCACAGTGCCCCACAGAGGCCAGAGTCCTGGGCTCTGAGCTGCCACACAGGACCACTCCCGTGGAGTGGGATGGGGGCTTCCCCAGGACAGACAGACATCCACCATGCTACTTTAAATTGATATTCCATTAGTTTATCTTACTACCTGCTTGCTTGCAGGGCACAATTAATATTTTTATTAGTCCTGAAATTATTGTGAAATTACAGTTTATTACAATTGGAGTTTGGACTTACTAATTTGATATATGTAAACATGTAAGTTATAACATGATTTCTATAATGCCCTATTTTGGCATTTCTTCTTCCTTTTTCAAAAAGAAAATCTTCTTTTTTCCCAAAAAGTAGCTCTGGCCCAGACCTCCCCTGGCTGGAGAAGTCACAGTCCTCCTGCACCTCAGGGAGTCCCTGCTCCCTGGCAAAGCCCATTAGCTCAGGCTTCATGCTGTCCTAAAGCCAGTAGCCCTCTTTACGAGGGCTGTGTTTGTCACCTGGTAACTTGTTTATTGCACCAGCTCTGGAGTGGGGCCGGAAGGGTGGGCGTGAAGGTCACAAGTAGGTGGGAATTGCGCACCTCAGGCTGGAGCCTCCCCCTAGTCATTATTTCTCCAGAATGACCTGTGGCGGTGGGGGGACTGGAGCCCTCCTTGAGCTAACACATGACAAGTGGGCACAAAAGAACTGCAAACAGGCCCCTAATTGATGGGTTTGCTTAGAGTTGTTTCCCTGTTTAGGGACTTCATCCCAATAATTGCAGGCTCCATAATCATGAATCAGTCACTACTACTTTTCTGGGTGCCTACCACAAGTCCAGCTGTGTTCCAACAACTGTCAGGAGAGGAGGACGGAGAACGGGCACTCAGACCTGTGCCAGGTGCTTCATTTTCATGAGCCTACAGCCATCTTTACCGTGATCCATCGGAGAAGGCATCAATTAACATCTCCCTTTTCAGATCAGGAAACTGAGTCTCAGAGAAATTAACTAGCTCAAGGTTATCAGCTCATAAGCAAGAGTCAGAATTGGAACCTGGGTCTGGCTGGCTCCAGAGCCTGGGCTCTAGGAGGCAACAGACTACCTGCTCAGGACTGGGCTGTGCCAGGCACGCTCTCTTGACCCTAGGAGTCCAAGGACAAGGGGACACAGGGCTAAGGTCCTGAGAGAAGACATCCCAAAGGAATGGCAGCATGAGCTGGGGGCCCTGACTGGTGGGGAGAATCATACGTGTTTCATAAATTGTACTTGGGCACTTTCTCTAACCACTAAATCCAGGGTTTGGAAAGGATTATGGAAACTGTGCTTCACTCAAGGCCAATAAATGATTAGTCAAATGCCCAAAGAGGACGTGTAGACACACACACACGCACACACATGCACACACACACGCACATGCAGACACACCTCAGTAGCTCCAAATAGTGTCTGAAAAAAGGACTTCAGCAGGCAGTGACATTGGCATCAGGCACCATTGGGGATTAGGGCAAGGGCCAAATCGAGTGGAGGTGACATGGAGCCAGTGAGTCCTCTGACTACACTGGACCTGGACGGTTGGCAGCTCCCAGGAATGTCTCATCCAAGTGTCCAATTTAGACCTTGTCCTAGAACATGAGAAATGCCAGGGCCGGGGTGGGAACGAGGGGCCAGGAGATGGTGAAGAGCCGGCTGATCAGGAGCTGGGCTCTTTCTCTTTTACCAATCATGCCAGCCATGCCCCCACATCTGAGCTTACCCTCCTTGGCCCCCTAAACACACACTAGCCAGGTGGTAAGACCTCCAGCTCTGAAGAAAGAAATGCACATCACAATCCCATATGGATTGACCCATGAATCTCTCCTAGGCCCTGGCTCTTTCCACACTCACGTCTCTCCAAGGCAGAGACTTGGGGTCCTCAGGCTAAGTCTGAGCCTGGTCAGACATAGACAAATAAAAGCCAGCTAGCATCTAGCCAGCTAGCATCTAGCCAGCTAGGCCCACAGCAGCCCACCCGTTCCCCAATGGGGCAAGCTGCTCTTTCCTACGGCTTGGATAAGAACATGAGCCTGGTCCCAGAGGCCACCCGAGCCCATCTTCCATGGCTCCCAGATCCTGACACACTGTCCAACCGTCTGCAACACAGGACTTTGCCAATAGGCTGGGTTTCTGAATTAGATTTCAGAATGAGCTGCTGGCCCAAAGGACCAGACCAACTCTTCCTCCAGTGGCCAGGCCTCTCAATCCCCAAGGGAAATGCACACTGGTCCCAGAGAATTGGCTGGGAGCTAGTGGCCAAGCTCTGGAAATTTGATATGCCAAACCCCAAACGATCAGCAAGGCTCGGGCCCATCTTCCTCTGTCAGTCAGTACAGTCCATCCGGAACCTTATCTCAGCTCTCAGCATAATCCACCCTGTTCTAAAGCAACTCCCTCCTCCTCCTTTCCTCCCTTCCCCTGGCTTCTCTCTCCGTCTTCCATGGAGCTCTGACTATTCATGCTCACACCTAGGTGGTCAGGGAGGCACAAAGCCCATTTATCATTTTATTTGCCACCAGCTACTGAGGTCTCTCTTGAGAGTCTTCCTTGCACCACTTCCAGAGTGCCTGTGAGGGAAGATGTTCTGGGAGACCCCACTCTCCACACTGTGGGCCATCAGGAAGGAGGAGGCAAGAGAGAATGGGAAACAGAGGAGACTAAAGAGTCTAGATTTTGTGAAAATTCGAATCTCAGAAGACACACAAAACCAAGTCCATGACCTTCACTTAAACTGTGGTGATTTATCATCCTGGGAAGGCAAAGGTGTCAGGAGAAAGACATTGTAAGTGAGTGTCCCTCCCAGGGGGAACACCAGCTCTCCAGCCTCCACCATGCCTACAGTATCCGACAAGCACATGGTCCTCATGAAGGGGCACTCCACCTCCTGGAGCACCCAGGGAAAAGGAGCTTGGCCTCAGAACTTCGCATAGCCTGTTCTCCGGCCTGCACAGGCCCTCTGGGCTTTTCTTGAAGCTAATTGGTTGAGAGATTCTGCTTCACAGAAGAGACCAGCACTAGCTTAGGTCTTTAGTGGGTCGGGCTGGAGGGACGAGCAAAGTGTCTCCTTCCTGATCATCCTGTGTGTGTCTCTGAACATCCCCAGCTACCTAATCAGTCCTCTCCCTTCATTCCCCACTTCCCCTCCCTTCTCTCTATCCTCTTCTTCTCCCTCTACCTTCTCCCTCTGGCTTCCCCTTTCCCCCTCTTTCTCTAGCCATCTCCCCCTTCCATCTCTACCGCTCAACCTACACACCTCTCGTGTGTGTATTTCTTGCTGGCAGCTGGCTCTTTCCCTCTCTCTGCCTCCCTTTCCCTTCCCTCAAGCCCCTACATGCTCTGAAGCCAGCAGGAAACTGCACTTTGAGCAGCCTCTGCTGAAAGCCAGACACCCAGGCTCAGACGTTGAACAGCCGCTTTCGGGACATGCCATGCTGTGACTGTGAACCATGCTTTCCTTTACATCCCCCTTTCCTTACATGTGTCTGAGTCCCCATTGGCGCGACACTGTCACCTCCAGCCCATCAAGGCCTCTAAGCTCCTTTTCTCTTCGGCATAAGCGCCCTAAATTGGTCAAGTGACAGTGGGAGAAGAGGGTACGTCTGAGGAATTCCCAGGAACCACCTCAACACCGAGGACGGCAGATGAGTTGGGAGAGGTGAAGTACAAGAATTTTATCCATAGGCAAGCCCCCACAGACCCCTGCCAGTCCTAGTTTTGGGGTGTTGAGTAACCCTTGTGGAACCCAGGATGGTGGACCGCCTAGGGACAGTGTTCATACGGACACACATGGACCTCACTGCAGGTGGCAGGACCCCACACAAGGCCTGGAGAAAGCCCAACTCTCAGGACAGATTTTCCAATACTGAGAATTTAGGGTTGTTTGTGTAACAGGGTTGTCAGATTAAACAGAATATCTAGTTAAAACTGAATTTTAGGTAAAACAACCGAGAGTTTTCTAGTATACGTATGTCCCAAATATCACAGGAGACTTGCTTATATTAAAAATAATTCATCGTTCATCTGAAATTCACATTTAACTGGGTGCCCTATGTTCTCATTTGCTAAATCCAGCAACCCTACTATAGAACTACGTGACTCCACAGTCATGTTGGCAATGGTGAGAGAGCGCCATAAAAGGGACAAAAAAATCACAACCAGCTCACCTCTTTCCTGCCTCCCAGGGTCTTTCTTCATTATTCGCCTCAGCCGCAGCTCAGTTACGTTCACCATCACGACCTCTCTTGTCTCCATCTCACTTGATCACTCAGCTGCTCCCAGCTCCTGCGGCCCAGGTGTAGATCAACGCTTTTGCCTCCTTCTTTCAGTTGAACCGAGGTTGAATTTTCAAAAGAAATTTTATTGGAAACATAAACGGGCACACAAATATTTAAATTCATAAAAAGAATATAGTAATTGTCACACATAAGGAGATCAAATATCAAAGAACCCTGAGACCAGATAAGTCCAGACTTGGTCTGTTCATTCTTTTCCTTCAGCTGTTCTTGGATCCGTTGACTTGTAGCAGGGTTTGTGAGCTGGCTGTCCTTTCAGGGAAGCTGGACCAACCTGCTGGAACAGAGGCCTTCACTGGCTGTATGTCAGACTCACCTAGGAAGCTTTTTGCTGCCTATCCCAGACCAATTAAATCAAACTTTCTGAGAGTGGGGATCAATTACCCGGGCATTTAAAAGCTCCCCAGGAGATTCTAATATGTAACGAGGGCTGAGAACCCATGCACATCGGAATCACCTGAGAACCAATAAAAATCTACTCATTTTTGCATCCCACCCTCAGAAATTCTGATTTAATTGGTACAAGGTGCAGCTTGGGCATTGGGATTTTTTTTAAAGCTCCCTAGGTGATTTTAATGTGCAGTAAAGTTTGAGAACCACAGCTCCTCACACTTTAATAGACTTTAAATCTCCCAGGGACCTTGCTAAAATGCAGACGCTGACTCAGTAGGTATTGGAGTGGGGCCTGAGATTCTGTATGTCCAGCGAATCCCAGGTGATACAGACACTGCTGGTCCTCAGGCTACCTTGATTAGCAAGGTCCTAATCAGTGGGCCTCAAGCCTGGATGTATATTAGAATCATCCTGGGAGCCTTGACAACTATCTCGGCCTGGGTCCCACTCCAGGGATTCTGATGTAATTGGTCTGAGATGGGGCCTGGACATCAGGATTGTAAAATCTCCCCCTAGGTGATTCTAATGTGCAGCCAAGGTTGATAACCTTGGCTGTAGACCAATATCTAGGCGTCATTTTACAAGTGGCCCTGTGACCCCCAGAGAGGAATACCACTCTCCACAAGTCGTTCTGACTCACCTCTGTTCCCTGCCCCAGCTGGCAGACGATACATTCTTCCCTTGCCTCAGAAGGCCATGCCCTCTAGTAAAAATTCCCTTTCTCCCACTTCGGGCTGAATAAAGCCTCTAATTCCCAGCTCAGTTGCAAAAGAGAGATGATTGACACAATACCCTGAAACCAATGACTGGTCAGAACTCACCCGCCTGCCTTGCTCTGTTACCCATTGTTCCCTCTGCTCAAGTGGCCTGCTTTAACGATGCCTCTGCCAGAGGAACCATGAGCCACAGAAGAGTAGGAATCACCCTTGCAGTCACACAGTCTTCCTTGACAGGACGTAATAAATCAAATAATGGGCACTTTTCATTCCTTGGTAGTTTCCAAGCCAGGTTAACACACAACCTCTCTCCCCTTTCCTACCTTATCCTTTTGAAATGAAGTTGTAGTGACTTGTGGGACAAGAAGCGGCCTACAGAGAACCGAAAGGACAACATGGAATTGAGAGAAGTGTTGCTTTCTCCTTGGTGTGATTTCCATGAAATTATTCATGAATCTTTCTCGCCCCCACAGGGGATGACCATATCAATTGTAATGCATCTTCATCAGTAGCTATCATCTTCTGACAGGGCCTGTGTCTTGTGTTAGGAGTTGGAGGTTGCTGGTGGAAATTTGAGGCCATGTCTTGGATGTACAGCGTTTGTATAAAATATGAACTCTAATGTGTAGAATTTGCAGGTCGCTGAAGTGTCACAGTCTACTGAAATGGGTCTGGAATCAATAAGGTACACATCAAACTCAATTGTGTTTAATTTTCATTGCTACCTAGAGGAAAGCCTAGCATAGCCCTACACAAGTGAAATTAAACATGAAAGCCTGTCTGAAGTGTAGAAGCGATACTTAAAATGACCTGTAAATAGGGTAAAACATGGCAGCCCGGCCCATCACAACATTATTGTTCATTTTTCTTTCGATAGTGGAGGTGACGGCCGCCATAAGAAAATCAAAAGAGACATGAGCACTTTGCAGATCTAAAGGAGAACAAAGTGTTTTCAGTTACACACCAGCAGGATTTCCCTCTTTGCACATCCCTGGAGTCCCTTCCAAGTGGAAAATCACACTCCGTCCTTCAGTAGAGAGCAAAGAAGGAAGGCGAGTAAAACAAGGCCGTCCTGAACTAGTCCAGCCCTGCCCCCACACCGCCCCAGCTAAGGTCGTTGGCCAGTGAGATAATGGAAGGTTCAGCTCTTGCAGCTGACGTGGGTGGGAGGCAGACGCCCACTCTGGGCACTTCCAGCTGACACTGACCTTTCAGTCATGGAAACATTCCCCAGACCGACACTAATCGGGGGCACATCTGGTGTTTGGACTGTGTCCAGATGGGGGTTGTGTTAGTCGAGTCAGCACGATAACCCGCTGGGGAGGCTGGGGAGGGGAGAATGCAATGCTGCTGAGAGCAATCAACATCTTTGGCTGTGTATATGAGACATGGTCATGCTGTGGCCGGTAAGTCGTAGGATAGAGATCACCTAATCCCTGTCCACCCACTCTCCCCATGCCCACCAACAGAAAAGAAAAGTGGAGAGACCCATGGAGCCAAAGCAACTTCCCCAGGGTTTCACAACCAGTCAGGGGCAGTCTAAAATCCCAGTATTCCAACTCCCACTATCAGGCACTTCTCATGTTTCTACACTCTCTCAAAGTACAGCGTAGTGCATATTATCTTGAGATAATATGCCAAGGGTTAAGGTGATGAAAAGAATCCAGCTGTTTCTTTTCTGCTAACTTCCTATGACTTGCAAATGTATAGGACAATTTTCCAAGGCAACAACAAATCCCCTTGGTCTCCCTAACCTCGCCTGTCCTCCCACCCAATTCTTTTATTGTAGCTTCTTTTTTGGATCTAAATGGAGGAGCTGCTCTTCCCAACTTGTTTCTGGACTTTTATCCGAAATAAACACAATACCTTTCATCTGCAGGACCAGAGACCACAAGTGAGAATAAGATCTCATGGTATTGAATGAAGGTCTAGCCAGCCATATGTGTCAGGAATGACCAAGGATCTTGGTCGACTCTCAGCATCTGCCCTTACAAAGCCTGACGCCTGCTGCAGCTATGAACACGCACTGCTGAAGAGGTAATTAAGAAAACCAAAGCCAGGATAAAAGGGAGAATGTGCCCACCCACCCACTTTGAAGGCTGTCTCCAGCTGTCAGAGGAAAGTTCTTTCCATGGCCGCCCTAGTGCACTCCCCACTCGTAGGCACCATGTTTCGAGTCTACCCCAATGATCCTTTCCTGTAAAAACCTCCAGGCACAGGTAAAAATGCTCAAATCAAAGAAATTATCAGGATCTTCTTGTATAAAAACTGCAGAGATTGGTTCATCCTTTTCCCTCTGCTTTGTTATAAACACATAAAGAAACATAGAAGTAACCCAGGTAAAACTAAGACCCATATCAATGGTCGGCTTCCCAAAGTAAATTTGAGCTCCTCCGGTAGCTAATTAGCCTGCAGAGCTCTCCAGCACTGTTCTTTCTCTATCCAGCCTCTGTGCAAAGGGCAACTGTCATCCACTATCCAGTCAATTTTGTCTTCTTCTGAAATAATTAGAAATGAAAAATATCTTCACTCCCATTAAAGATATTTTTTACTCCTGCTCACTTAATGATCACCCATACCCTAGAACCCTCGCTTTTGTTGTCCTGAGAAATAGTCCTTATCCACCCCTGATGGGCAGAGCAGTAGTCATTGAGACAGAAGAATAATCCTTCTCCACCCCCTTAAGAGGACAGCTTATCAGTTTCACCCTCCTCAGGAAAATTTTGTCACACTCCGCAAGCTCTCCGGGTCTCTGAGAAGGAGCTCACAGGCACCGTCACTTTATCTGGAACAAGTCAGGGTCCCTGCTAGTGCCAGCCCTCCCCCACACCCCAATGATTTGGTACGAAGCCATTCCACAGTTCATGCCAAACCAGCAATTCACAGCACTCATCAAAATCTGCCTCCATCAACTGACTCAGCATTCCTGCTTTCTGAGCTTAGCCAACCTCCCTAACACCCTTACATCCTAGCCTTTAGCATCACTATTTACATCACAGGAGATCTTTGGGCTTAGAAAGCCCAATTCCATTTGGATAAAGTATGCAGATGATTCATTCTCTCTGAAAAGACTACACACCCTGGGCCTTGATAGCCATGCCAAAAAGTTTCTGAGATGGGGCTCAGGGAGGACAGAGTGGGGGATCTTGTTGCCCTGGAAACCAGTGTGCCATTTTCCAAATGAGAAAGATTAGCTGTTCGTGGTACATTGCTTTGCAAGAGTGTCCTATAGAAGAAATTAAGCAAGCTTCCAATCTGGAGCAGCTGTGAACACAGCCTAGGATCACCATGGAACCTCAGGCCACACTGACGCTTCCCTGTCCCCTAGTCTAATGTCCGCTCACTGAGAGGCCCGACCCACCACAGACATTCCATCTGGCCTCCTGGGTGTTTTCTTCAGCTCAGCTCTCCAGCCCAGTGAAACGTTCACTCTGTGTCCATAGACAAAAAGGGTTTTGACTCAATTCTGTGTTTTAGAGGGTGAGTTAAATTTCGTTAACTTATGCAGGGAGGGTGGGCGGGGGGTGGTGGGGGTGAGAGGGAAGACAAAAAATAAGTTATCTGAACTTTTTACATTTCTCCTCAGTGCCTCAGTAAGGTTCATGACAAGGTCATCAATGATAAGGAGCGAGACCTCCCAGCTGGACTGTCCCTCAGCCCCGAGAGGAAACTCTGCAGTGATAAAATGGCAGAAGTTGGGAACTGATTCACGCACTGGAAGGGGCATGGAGAGGGGGTGGCAGAGAGAGGAGTCAAGGTCCCAGGGACAGAATGTCCAGGAGGGAAATTGATGTAAGAGTCATCAAATGCCCAACATTCAAGGGAAGAGGAAAAGAGAGAGAGTCTCCATCAGGTAAGATGTATAATGGAGATTGTGAGCTCTGAAAATAGGCTTTACTTGATGGAAGATCCTGGTGGCTGAGATAATAAAACTCATAATAGACTTTGAGAGCTTACTATACACAGGGCAATCTCTACTATGTATATTATTACATTTATTACTTTAATCCTCATAACAACTCTATTAGAACAGAATCCGTCACATTCCCATTTACAGATGAGAAAACAGACTTTGAGAGGCTAGCTCAGGTCATACAGCTTGTAAGTGAGGGGACTGAAATTCAAACCAAGACCTAGGTGACCAGAGCGCATACTCTTGTCCACTACTCTCGTATGCAACGAGCCTTAGAAATGGTGACCATGTCTATTAACCTATTAGAAATGAGTATGTAGATGATGAGTTTTAAAATCCCAGAAAACAGTCATTGGCTTCATCCTGTCCTCTACCTATTTATCCTGACACCTACACCCAGACAGTGCAGGGAAAAACCTTCAGAGGATACCCAGTGATTCCAACAGGGATGAAGATGGGACAATGGAGACCAAAGTATTAGTCACCCACTCCATGCAGCACCATTTTCAGGAGAGGCATATCATGACAATAATCTTAAGTGTCTGTATTCTATGTCAGATCTCCCCATGTATACCCACTGCGTTTTCTACACTCCTTCCAACAAAAATACAACAGAGCATGGTGGGCTGAGCTGAGAATCCTGAACAGAAGCCTTTCATGTCCCATCTGATAAGTGGGATGCAAATCCATGATTTCTCCACCTCCTAAGCGTCTTGGGATAGACAGTAGGCCCTTGAGACATGAAGCCAGGATAAAGAGGTTCCACCCACCTCATTCTTACTCAGGAATTTCCTCTATCTTTCCATACCCTGCCCTTCCCAAATTACCCACCAGAACTAGGTCAAAGGCCTCAACAGTCTCCCGGGGACAGGGTCGGGGCAAGGGTCAGATTTTCTCTTTCAGTTATTGTTTTCTGAGTACTTTAGACCTGGCCTAGTCCAGCTAAATCCATCACTCTCAGTGGGCAGTGGGCGGGAAGAGGTACATATGTAGAAGTATATATATCTAGGATGTTTAAAACCTTGGTACGAAAAGAAAGACTTGAGAAGCTAAACTGAAGAAGGAGATGCCCTTGTATAAAGCGAGGGGATTTCCGTAGGCACCCAAAGGACCAACGTCATGAGAATTTTAAGAGTTGATAAAGGTAATTTGCTGTCAAAGGAGGCAGATACAGCTAAAGATACTAGTGAAATTAATTTCTTTCTCAAGTCCCATAAAGGTGAATGGCTACCAGATGGTCAGACAGAAATACCTGTCTATGGGCTGCCCAAGGAAAAAAATGTAAATGCAAGAAGAAATCAGATCCTCCACTGAGCAGGTGAGCAGGAAATTAAAATATCTGTACACTGACCACAATGTAAGAGCACACACATTCACCAGGAGGCTATCCGGAAGACCGTGTGAGCATGAGTTAGCATCTATCCTCTCTGACGCCACACCCAGAGAGTGCACGGAAAACCTTCAGAGAACATTCAGTAATTTCAACAGGGACAGCAGAGACCAGAGCCGCTGAGGGGAAACTTTCACACATCCCAGACCACATCACTAGACCGAATAACAATCTGTTTTCCTGAGCACTTACTACTTAGCATGCATTTTACTGGGATCTTTCTAAGCATTGTAGGCGGCTTTTGAAATAACTCTCGACAATTCTTGTCTCCTACGTAATCCTTCCCCTTAAGAGTGGGCTGGACCTAAAAAATAGAAAATGGCAAAAGTGATGGGGTATCACTTACTCTCATCAAAAAATTTGTGCTTGTACACTCCCACTCTGGCCATCAGTGACTTAATCCTTATCCTCTCAATCATCCTTTCTGTGCCCTTGTTGCTACATTCCTCCTAGGAGACACACACACACACACACACACACACACACACCCCAATGCCTCCAAGAGGAAAGATTTCAGCCACCCCTTGCCATTGTTCGGCTCCTTCCCAATCAATCTCCTGCCAACCACAAATTAGCATTACACAGGCATTTACAGTGCAGCCCCCAGGGGTAGATAGAAGCTGCTAATCCTTAAGAAGAGGCACCGGTACAATAGCAGGAGGCCTAAAGCCTCGCCCCCATCCGTAGGGGTGCTCCTTTGCAGCACTTCCAGCTCCTTTGTGAGCTGTCCAAGTCAACCACAGATGCTGACATTGCTAGGCCTCAAGCAAACAAGAGACAGTAGCAACCCAAGGAGAACTGAGCTTTGCAAATGGCTGCATGACACACGTTACTGAGACTCCATCCCCTGCAGAAGACACCCCACTAGGTTAGATTCCCTCTCAGAGCTTCCAGTCAGGTCTTTGTTAGTGCACTCTTCCAATTTCCATTTTTACCGGCTCCAAATGGGACCAACCCAGAGCATGGACTGCCCTGGGGCCAGGCCATAGTTAGACCTGCCTCACCTCCTCAGCGGCATGAATTAACAAAGTCCGGGGGTTTTTGTTTGTTTGTTTGTTTTCTTTTTCTTAAGAGATTGATTCAGTCTTATGAAGTCAGATTGAACTTTCTGGTCTCAAAGGAAGGCAGTTTTGGCTGGGATCTCAGGGTCATATCCCCAAGCCCTGCCTTTCTTAGAGCCCCAGGGGCCCTGCAAATGCAGCCCTTCCTGCTGCAGTCCCAAAGGTTAGCTCTTGCAGCCTCCGCCTCCAAAGCTTTCTGTCCTTATCCCACAGCTGCGTCTGGAAATGAGGGGAGCTTGCAAGAGGGGAAGCCTCTTATCACAAACACTTCCTGCCTATCCCCTCTTGACCCTGCATACCACAGCCCTTCCCTGGCCAGTTGGGCCACCAAAGGCGGCCCCAGCAACCTCTCCGCAAAAGATCTGCAAGGCAGGGTCCCCAGACCTGTCTCCACTCCAGAGTCTTCTCCACCCACAATGTCTCCCTTCTCCGGGGAACTCATAGTTTATTACAGGACACCCAAATTGGCTCAGTCACTGAAAAACATGGAGGTCATGTGGAACTGGAAAGAAAAAGCACAAAAGGCAGATATGGATTTTTAGTTCAAATAGAAAATGTGACAACTGGAGTTTGACCCACCTCCTCTAGGATCCTACTGTCTATCTCTGACACACACATATGAACAAGGGAAAGAAAGGCCTATGCACCTGAGTGTCTGGTTCCTGTCTATGCCGTCCCCATCCTTATGTTGAGTTGAGCGCCCACGTGTGCTGCCTGTGGAATTGAAGACATTTGGACTATTATGAATTTGTGTGCGGAAGGATTGGAAGCTGGAGGCCCAAGGGTCTTAGGACCAAGCCAGCCCAGCTGCACTCAGCAAGTCACTGAGTTCCTAGGTCCCTCTTCTCTCCCCATACCTGAGGCTCCCTGGTCCCACCCCTCCCCACAGCCTACTCTGGCCTGCTCTCTGTGTCCTGCCCCCAGCTTGCTGTGTGGTCCAAGTCCTCTGCCACGAAGAGCGAGGGAGGGAGGGATGGGCCGGCATGTTTACAGTCAAGCATAACTGAACCTTTATTTTAAATAAATAAAACTTTTAGCCAGTTTTTATTTCTCTTTGCTTTCAAAACACTGATTTCTCCCTCTTCCTCCTCCTCCTCCTTCTCATCGAGCCTGAGCCTTTATCTGTGGGGCCACCCAGGGAGGGGCTGTGGGAAGGGGAAGGAACAGAGGCCAGGCTGACCCTGGTATTTAATGTCTTCTCAGGTCATGTGACACTCCCACTCTCTTCCCCCTCAGATGCCCACAGAGCCCCTGGGGTTCTTCTGAATTCAGGGATGTCCAGGCCTAAGGAATAGAAACTAAACAGGAAGCCCAGGCCCCATCATCAGCATGTTGTCCATCTGTTCTCCCCAATCATAGGGTAGCCTACCTCCCACCCCCACTTCACTATAAAATTGCCATCCATCCATCTTCCACTTCAGCCTGTCATCTCTCTGTCTCCCCATTGGATCCTCATCCATCTCTCCCTCCTATGGGACAACCGTCTCTCAGTATCTCCTTTGGGCTGTCATAAATCCACCTTCCTCATGGGATGTTCCATCTGTCTATCATCCCACTGGCCTGTCATTCCATCTGATCCCCTTGATCATGCTTTTTTGGCCATCTGTCTCCCCGCCCGCATTGGATATGCTTCTGCCCATCTGTCTCCCTGAATGGGGCCAGCAATGATAGGTCCCTGTGATATAGAAACAGTTGGGATTCTGTTCTTACTTTGACCCCAACAACGATAATAGTAGCTACCGTCAATCAAGTGTCTACTATATGCCGTACACTTTACACGTATTACCCGCTTTAACCCTCCAACAACCCTATGAGCATGTGTTTATTTCCCCATTTTACCAGAAGGGACACTGAGGCTCAGAAGGGTTAAGCATCTTGCCCAAGGCTACACAGCTCCTAGCGGCAGATGCAGGGTCCAGAAACAGCTCTGCCCGTACCGAATGGGGGTAAGGGCAATCTCCTTACTCCTACACCCCAGGATGTATGACTACCCCTCCCCTGGCCTCTCTGCACATTTAATTTACACTTTGCTGCTGGATGTTTTCAGACTGATGAAGTTTCCTCCCTGCCCTGGCTCTGCACAAAAAAGTGAAGGAAGAAAATCAGCCAGATGTGAGAGGCTTCAGAGGTCTTTGGGGGGCTAGGGGGAGGGAATGGAGAGTGATGTTAAATAAACATCCAATGATATTCTTTCTGCAAAACGATCCATTTTCCTGGCACCCAGGAGTTCGTCCAAGGGTCTGTGGGTCACTGGGGAAAAGTGTTCCGTATGTTTTGGCTCCATATTCTTCCATTGGCCACAAAGAGCTAATTCTTCCAATTAATGAAATCAGAACGGCTGATGGGGATGTACTGACGAATTATTTTCAGGATGAATATATTCACACCAGTGGTGGGGCTGATAGGCCTGAAGGATTTGGAGTGTACAGAATGAAGGTCCCCCACTAGCCAGAGACACTGAGGTCATTCATGATGGCCGGGATATTGGCCACCGCCTCAAGGGACACCTTTCTCCGCCCGGAGCCATGGAGGCTGGGCTGGGTTGTCTGTGTTGAGGGGCTGCCTATCAATGGGCTTCTGTATGGTCCCGGCAGGTCCTGGCACCCCTCCTCTCCTCCCTCTCCCCCAGTGCCCCAGCCAAGTCCCCTTCAGGGCCCTGTCTGAAGGGCCTATTCAGCATTTAGGATTCCCTGATGGAAAGTGAAAAGGAGACAGACAGATGCTTCCGTGGAGTTGAGGAAAAGTTGGAGGCCTGGAGGCAGGAAGGGAAGCCCGAAGCCACAGTGGAGGAGCCCAGTGAGAAGAAAGAAGGAAAGCTAGAAGTCCTGTGGGATGAGAAAGGAAGAAGGAAAGGGAGGAGGGGAGTCTAGGAAAGGGGACAGAGGGTGGGAGGACGAGATAGGGAGGGGAGGAGGCCGGAAGGAGGCCCCCAGGCAGAGAGAGATCCCTGTTGGAAGACTGAGCAGTGCCAGAAAGCAGTGTGGGATTTTTTTAAAGCCACAGATTTAATTTCCTGATGACTTTTTTCAGGCTGATATTACCAGCATTTTTCATTCCCTGAGCAGATCTGCCAGTGTGGAAAAGTGATCTAGAACGTGCTGGGTGACGGAGCCCAGTCTTTACTAAGACAGGCCCATAAGGATGGCTCAGGATCAAGCCAACATTTCAGTCTTCTTTTTAAACCCCTAGAGAATAGGACAAGTTTTGCTTCCGGCCAGTCCTGGAAGAAGGGGAGAAATAGTTTCTAGAGAGCTTTGGTGAATAAGGGACAATCAGAAGTCAAGGGCAAAATTAGCCCTGTTAAAGTAGCTAGGGTGGTCAGTTTTCCTCCCTAAACCCAGAAAGGATCAGTATTCTGAGCTTTGAGGGCTATAAATTAGGAGCTAAAGGAACCAAAGTCCAAACTCCCTCCAGAGCATTCTACGCGACCACCAAACGTCTTTTTAAAGCCTTATTTCCCTGCTTACAATCCATTTGTGCAGTCTCTGGCATACCCAAAATAGTCCACACCACAAGCCAGGAAAGCAAGGCCTTCAAAAGCCCAAATGCCCAATATGATTCAAGACCAGCCGCTCTGGGGTCCCTGGAAGGCGGCACCACAGACACTGGAACAAGAAGCTGCATTTAACAAGACCCCAGGTCACCATGTGCACATGACTGTGTAAGAAGCCCTGCTTGTGGCTGCTTCCAACCCACACCGGCTAATCTGCTGCCACTATGGAGAACTGCTCCCCAACAAACTGGATTTATAAAATTCTGCAAATGCACCTCCACTTCTCCATTTCTGAGTGCTAGCTCATGTCACCCCCTCCATCTTGAAGATGCTTTCCCCTCTGCCCGCTTAGGAAATCTTGCCCACATTTTAAGACTCAACTCAAATGCTCGCCTCCTGGGAGCCCTTCCCACCATTCCCTTCCCTTGCCAGAGGTTAGAACTGTGACTGCCATTTGTTTAGATCACCCATGGAGTGCTTTTCACTTTCTGTCTTGCATTTTGGTTACTCATGTGCTCAAGAGCAGCATTATGTAGTGGTTTACAGGATTTCTTAGGTTCGAATTCTTTCCCCACCGTTTAACTGTGGCACTCAGCAAGTGCTTAACCTCTTTGGACCTCAATTTCCTCATCTTTAAAATGAGGCTATTAATTATACATATTCATAGAGCTGTAAGGATTTTTAAAGCATGTTTACTGCATGCCTATTGCGAGCAATGCCGTGTAGTATATGCTCAATAAATGATTGTCAACTGAAAGAAGTGATCCAAAGAACAGTATTTTAACCAGAGGAAATAAGAGATATTATCCTTAAACCTCACAGCTTAACCAACATGATAGTCTTCCCAAGACTTGCTGATTTTTTGTGTCCCTTTTCCTAGAATCACAATTTATTTTTTAAAGGAAATGATAACTGTTGTTGTTGTTTTGCTAGTAATCATTGGATAAAAGTTGTGATTCTTTAATTTGGTTTCCATGTTATCCCCCTTATTGAATTCTTTCTGCCCTTCTCCATGGTTCCACTCCGAAAGCTCAATATTTTCTCTCAGCATCTTTTTAAACATTTCAGCTAGTTTTAAGCGTTTGTTTTATTTTCAACTTCTTTGTATAACTTTATTGACTACCTCATTAACATTCTTTTGACTCCCCCAGTATTTCGTAAAACACTTATTCTGTGTTTTTACCTCCAAGGGAATACTTTGACTGGATTTTTAACCAGGAATGACACAATTCTTTCCACAGCAATGCAGAAGAGGAATTTGAAAACCAGTAGAGTCATATCGCCTGATCCTACACACAAAGAATTGCTCAAATGCACAAGTCTCCAGCTTTCTCACTGTCCATATTTCTCAATGCTGTCTCTACCATAAATGTTCTTTCTGGATAAACCCTAAGGGAAAGTGAAATAAATACTGTAAAGGAAGTTCATTCAAGATGGAGGTCATTCCAGAGTCCAGTTTCCTGGGATTACGATGGTCCCTGATACATAATATCAGGCTCAATTATAGAAATTTTTATTTCAATCAATAAGCATTTTTAATTTCCTTTCAGAATCCCATATGGTGACCTCGTTTGGTTTAGATGAAATTCAGATATCATCTGTCTCCATGCTGTGTCCCATCTATAATTTTTATGTCTTGGTGTTTTTTATTATCTGGGCACAAAATATTGATCGGTGCAACCAAACCCTTTGCACCCTGATAGAAGAAGAGTGTCCCTATTCTTGTCACAATCACCGTAATTGTAAGAAGGGGAGAAAGAGCCAATTAAAGCCACTTGTTTAAGATTTCAAGGGACTGGGGAGAAATGGGACCTCAGGCAAGTGGGAATGTGATCTACATGGGAAATCTCTGAGAGGACACCTGCTCCTGCATCGGTCTTTGTCTCGAGACTCCTGGAGGTGCAGCCCTACAGAAGCGGCAAACAAGCGGAGCGCCAGCAGGGACATAGGGCTCTGTCTGTGGGAAAAGGACAATCAGTGAACTTTCAAGCCCAGAGGGTGCGGTAAGGCTTACAATTTGAGCTGGATGTCTGGAAACTCGATATCGCCCAGAGTATCAATTACCTCACAGGCTCTGATCCTTTCCTCAGAGAGCAGAAGTAGCCAGGCAGGTCTCTGACACGAAACTCTCTGTGCAGCTTTTAATTAACTCTAAGAAATTGTGCATCAAAGTCTCCTAGAAAGGGAGATCATTTTGCCTCGTAGAAAGACACAGGAGTCATCAAGATAGAAATTTGAGTATGACAAAAAATATCAAGAGATTCCCATGTCTGCCTTGGCCCAGGGAATTAAACAACGGTGGGTTCGCTCTTTAAAGCATAAGGTTGGGACCATTTCTCCACACCAAATTCTTGCTCAGGGCATCATTTCCAAGGAGAATCATAAGAACTTTGCTTTCCCTGCCTGCCGTTTTGGTATCAGACGTCTTTGGTATTCAAGCATCAAAATGTGAGGAACCGTCAGGTCTTGATCCTATACAGGTTGGTAATTCCGGATACATGGCGGAATTACAGAATCCTACCTGATATCTGAGTGCGAACTTTCTCTCCATTCACTCTAAGGCTGTTGCTAGACTAACCCTCTCCAAGTCTTTGTCCAAGTATTCTCCGTCAGCAGTTAGAACAGACCTACCAGTATGCTTGACACTTCTCTAGACGTTTGGGATACAAGTAGCCAAGACATGATCACTACTCTCAAGGGGTTTATTTTCTAGTAAAAAAAAACAGATGTTTGAATGAATAATAATAGCAGCTATTTAAAAAATATATTTATATTTATTGATTTTTGACAAATAAAAATTGCATATAAAGCGTACAATGTGTTTTGAAATATGTATACATTGTGAAATGATTGCCATAATCAAACTAGTTAACATATCCATCATCACTTCCCATAGTTACCATTTTTGTGTATGTATAGTGAGAACATTTGAGATTTAATCTCTTAGCAAATTTCAAGTATATAACGCTTTAACTATAGTCACTATGCTGTATGTTAGGTCTCCAGAATTTATTCATCTTATAACTGAAAGTTTGTACCCTTTGATAAATAGCTCCCATTTTCTCTACCCTCACCCTCTGGTGACCACCATTCTACTCTCTGTTACTATGAATTTGGCTTTTATTTCTTTTTTAGATTTCACATATAAGTGAGATCATGTGATATTTGTCTTTCTATGTTAGGCCTATTTCATTTAGTGTAATGTCCTCCAGGTTAACCCATGTTTTTGCAAATGGCAGGATTTCCTTCTTTTTGAAGGTCGAATAATATTCCATTGTGTATATATGCCACATTTTTAAAAATCCATTCACCTGTCAGCAGACACTTAGGTTGTTTTCACTTTATGATATGATATGCTTTTGATAAACATTGGGCTAAGCACTTGTGATAGCTGGCCTCCTTAATGGCCCCAAAATGATCCTCACCTCCTGCTATTCCTGTGCTTGTGTAGGCCCCTTATCAATGAGTAGAGCTGACATGTATAACTAATAGGATTTGTGGGAAAAAAACAACAACACATATGTGACTTCCAAGGCTAAGCCATAAATGATATTGCCACTTCCACCTTGCTCTCTCTTAGATCAATTACCCTAAGGAGAATCAGCTGCCATGCAGTGAAGACATTCAAGAAGCTCTATAGGGAAGTCCACATAAAGAAGAACTGAGGCCTCACACCAATAACCAATGAGAAACTGAAACCTCCCAACAGCCATGTGTCTCAGCCATTTTGGAAGCAGAGCCTCCAGTTTCAGACAAGCCTTTAGATTACTGCAACCTCATGAGAAACTTCAAGTCAGAACCACTCAGGTAAGCTGTTCCAAATTCCTGACCCACAGGTGCAGGGTGAGATAGTGTTTATTATATAACCTCAAGTTTGAGCCACTAAACTTGAGGTTATTTGTTCTGCAGCAATAAATAATTAATCCAGTGCGTTGCATTCATTACCTGCTGACTTCTCATGATAGTCCTATTGAGTATTAATTCTTGTCCCAATGTTATAGATGAAGAAATTGGGATTTAGAGAGATTAAAATAAGAAGCAAAGTCAGGGCCGAAATTTAAGTCTACTGAACTCAAAGCCTATGCTCACACTGTTACAGAAATATTGAGAATTCAGACCAGCGAGGAACCAAGCACCACTCAGAGAGTTAGAGAAACCAGAAGAGCTAGAGCTCTGAAGATCTGGGCCCAGAGCTCAGGGGCAATTTTGCTTTTATAGGGCTTATCCTGCTGTTATAGTTGGCATGCGCTGATTGGTTGATTTATCCTCAGGTAGTTACAGACCACAGGAGCTGCTATGGGCTAAGAGCAGTTACAGAGCATGAGATTTCAGACAGGAACTTAGGCAACACATCTGTTATCTAGACAGAACAATCAAAGGGGAGGGTGAGCCTTCCGTTGATCTGGAGATCACTCTGCCCTTCGGCCTACTCAGCAAGCTCTCTACAGAAACAGAACAAAGAGCTGATTACAAGGTTAGCCATTTGAGTGGAAAATCCCTCAATACCTCTGTACAATAAAGTGTTTTTAGTGCAAATGTAGACATCTATACAGAGAACAGAAGGTCACAGTGGGAGGAGCATTGAGTTTTACCTGGAAAGTCTATAGAATTAGAGGTAAGGAGGAAGCAAGCAATACTTGTTAGAAGATGGAAGACTTGTAATGAAAATAAAAGATGGAGAGATATACACCAGGAGGGCAGCAGAAAGAGGCATTCCAGAGGGAACAGGCATGGGGGCTCAAACAGCTTGGAGGGGTCAGAACCTGCCTGGAGTTTCTAGCTCTAGAAGAATCAAAGCCTCATGGCTGCTTCTCCAGGGCAAAAGTTCTAGCCCAAGACTTACTCTTGCAGTCACAGGACCCCCAAAATCACTGGAACTGGTGCCTTTTCCATAAAGTGTTCCCCCAGCCCCTGCTTTTGATTAGCTCAAATCACCTTTAGGTCCCCATTTTTTCTCTCGCTTGCTTCTCTTTTACAGACCCAGTTCCCTGGCATATCTGAAACACATACCAGTTCTTCCTGGCAGGCAATGTTTACAAAATGGTACTTATGATGTTTACATCTGCATTTATAGCATAGCTCTTGTCTACTGCAAAATATCACATGAACCTTACTTCTTTCTTTAGCAGGGTTACTAGAATAGCAAATCAAGGAAATTCAGGGGACCAAGTACATTGGATTTCAGAAAGGCATGTATCCTTTCTTGTGGTAGCCTTCTGGATACATTGGTGGATTATACATTAGAGAAGCACAATACAGGAGATGAGTAGTTAGTTCAATAACCACACCCAAAGGATAGTGACCACAGGTTGATGTCAAGTTCTAGAAGACTATGATGGTGCCACCAATGGCTCTGCCCTCAGCCCACTCGCAGGCAACATCTTTTAAATCAATAACTTGAATGAAGATATAGAAAAGGCAGATTTACCAAATTTCTCAGTGGCTGAAATGGGGACAGTTAGTAAATAGGTGGATTGGCAGAAATGAAAATTGCATACCTCTCCAAAGGCTAGCATTGGTCAAATCTACAAAGATGAATTTCACCCGAAATGAAAGCTCCTTTGCTTGAGTTCCAAAAGTCACTGCACAAATACACAATGGAGATTTCTGACTCAGCGATAACTGTGAAAAAGAAAAACATCGAAAGGTTTTAGCAATGGTGAGTTAAATAGGAGCTGAGACACAGGCTGTCTAATCTGGTTTTTAGTTGAAGGAGAAAAAGAAGGAGGGGAACTTTGACTCTGAAGGTTTACGGCTGAGATTCTACAGCCCCCCACCACCCCAGGGCTGTATTTAGTAACTCACACTCTACTCCATTAAATGTGTTTGGGTTCCCAGCGCCTACCCACCCCCTCCCCCCACACTGAGCCAGGGAGCCCTTAGAAGGTAATGAGAATGCTGAGAGCTTGGAGTCTGGGAAGAGCTTGGAAACTAAAGCTCTCAGAGCCCCCGCCCTCGGCCCTAGCCCTGCTGATAAGGATGAGAGCAAAGCTGGCTGACAAGTGATTGGAAACAGGAGTTCCCAGACCCTTTAACCCTTCCATAGCCTGCCCGTTCCTCTAAACGCTGAGGCCCTTCTCCTTGAGGCTTCCTGCTATCTGTATCAGAGCCCGCTGACTTTCCCCATCAACTTTTTATTTTCCTCTCCCTCCGTCCTGATGGGTCATTGAATGCTGACTTTTTACCTGGAAAACAGTTATTACTATCACCAAACACTGAGGTGCCAGCCCCTGCACCTTCAGGCCTCCCTGACAAGTCAGCCAGAGAGACTCTCTCTGGTCCAGAACCCCTACTCTAGCACCCTTAGCCACCACACCTCTGCCTGTCCAGGGCGACTGTTCACAGCAGGAGGCTACCAGGTGAATGTCAGTGCTATTTGGTGCCTGAGGGTTGTGGGTGCAGAGACCTCAGGCCCAGTCCCAGCAGTCTACTCCCAGAGCCATTCTCTGCTTCCCTGGCAGGCTGTGGAGCTCTATGGGGACCTTCAGGGGTCACCCCCAAACCAGACCTGACTTTGCTACCTGAGGATAAATCAACCAATCAGCGCATGCCAACTATAACAGCAGGATAAGTAATCCCAAAGGCCGTTCACCTACCCAGGTATTGCCTGGTACCTGGACAGAGTACGTACTGGGACAGAAGACTAGGGGGTCTTGCTCCTGGCAGCGGCCAGCGTGGCTGAAGCTGAGAGGAAAGCAGTCTGCTTACCCTGGGAGGAGCATTAAGGAGAAGCAAAGCTTAGGCCACAATAACTAAGTGTAAAAGAGCTTCCTTCAGCAGAATGAAATTCAGATAAACTGCCATTATAATGCAAATCAGCTTTGCCCTAAAACCTTTACCCAAACGGGCAGTTTAATTAAATCTCTAATCTCCTCTGTTCCATTCTGATCCTTACCCTACACAGGACCCCCTTTCTCCTCCTCCCCTACTCCTCCCCAATTGACTTGGGAGCTTCAAGATTCCATTTAAAACACTTAACCTGTAAGCATGCAAAACATCCCCAAAAATGGTGGACCTGGGCCTGGGATTGATCCTCTTTGAGGGTCTGGTTGTGCTGTGTCATAGGGTATTATTTCCTTGAGGCTCAGATCGTTCTGATTGGGGTGCTGGATGCTGATGGCAAGGGTGAGCATGATGGTGGTAAAACTGACAAAGGCGATGCTTACAGTAAAGTGATGGCAATGCACCCAGCCTTGAAGAGGAGGGTGTGTGCCTCATATAGCCCTATAGGCTTCTGGTTGTCCCCGGGAGGTTGACACCCATTTAGGATCCACTCCATACAATGAAAAGTCTGCAATCTTACCACCCATAGAAAGCACGTGGCAGCCCTAATAGACATGTACATACAGACCACAGCGTTAAACCAGAAGAGGCAGAGATGGACAAATTGGCCTGTCCACGGGTGTCCCCATTTGTAAGGCTGCACTGGCCACTGCTGTGAACCACAGAAGGATGCTGAGCCTGTTAGTGAGAACCAAGTTCTCTGAGATCATAGGTAGGGGAGTGATTAGGGAGAAAAAAGAATTGAGTGGGGCGGGATCAAGGCTGGGGAGAAGGGCTAGCCCCAGAGCACTGATGAAGAACAACCCAGTAGTGCCTTCTAATATCTGCAAAATGCTTTAGAAGTTTGTGCCATCAAGAAAAAAAAAGCAGAAAGGAAATCAAGTATCAAAGGCTGGGCACCATGTATAGGTTATCTCTTCAATTTCAACCTTGTAATTCTTATTCTCTTCCCGCCATCCCTTGGAGGAAACTGGGATGCAAAGTGGTGAAGTGACTTGCTCAATGTCACACAGCTCGTGCTTGGCTGAGCCGGGATTCCAACATTGACCTGCCTTACTCTCTGCTTAGCGATCAGCCACAAGGAGTATAATGTTGGAGCGGGGAGTAACCATCCAGTAAGCCAGTAACACTTAACTCATCTCCCCTCCCCTCTGCAGCAACACGTTTCCATCTCAAAACAATCCATTTCCTCTGAGGGAGAGCAGGAAGTTCTCAGCAGGGATGAGGGAATCAGCTCTCAGCCCTGAGCTTGTAGCGCAAGAGTGCTGGGCTTGTGGGGGACTTCTAGGGGCTCAAACCCAGAGGAAGAAGAGCCCCAGAGAATTTTCTTCCCAGGAAAGAAGCATCAAGCGGGGATAGGGGGGTGGGAGGAAAGGGCATCTGTAAGTCATATAACAAACACCAGACCTCTCCATTTTATACCTCATTCCTTTGGTGGGGGTCCACAGAGGAGCCTTTTCTATTTGGGAAACTGAAATTTAAATCACTCCGAACCCTGCGTTTTCTCTGTTAATTGTATGGACTTCACTATGCCTGAAGAACACTTGGACTTTTTTTTAAGAGGAAGTTGTGTTTGTGGAAATAAGACTCTCCGGATTCAGGAAACATCCCCGTTTCTTGGGGGATTCCCTACTTCCTGGTATTGTGGGTTTTCTTGGTGAAGAGGAGAAGAAGCCCTTTAGGGAGGTTTCCATAAATCTTGAGTAAATGAGGGAAGCTGGGGGTGTTGGAGGCCGCACAACACCCAGCCCCTGAGGGAGCTCCCGAGCCCTTCGGTTCTGCGCGGCCTGACAGTGGCAGCCACCCCTCTCCGAAGCCAGGTGTCTCCAAAGGTCACCCACTTGGAATAATAGGTGCTGCTGTTTTGACTTCTGAAAGACAGCCTGGGCCTGAGGGAGCCTTCTTGGCTCCAGGGCTAATGTGAGCGGGTCAAGAAAGTGGGATTTCTGGACAAGGTCTGTTACAGAGTCCTTTGTCTCTCTTGCAGCAAAGACAACAGAGAAGAATTTTAAAAGGCTGTCTTGGTCTCCAGAACCCCTCTGGAAGCAGATGGCATGTCAACAGGTTCCAGCGCAGGCCCCAGAGGCCCCAGACCTGGGAGCCTTATTGGAATGCAATTACGCTAAGTGCTGGCTGTTAGGATGAAAAGGCAGGAATGCAATTATGGAAGGAGCATGCAGTGAGCTTTCATTGATTAACCTGTCTTGTCTGATTCCATTCCCCACTGAGGTGATTTTGGGGGCCTTAGGTTATGAGAAAGAAAAAAGGGAAAAAAAGCAAATGCCAAAAGCAGGGTTGGTGAGCAACGGGAGGGCCTGTGGACTCCTGAAATTGCCTGGTAAATGTGCAAAATGGAAAATGTACATTTTCTAGAAAGAGGCTCTATACTCATCACATGCTTAGAGGGCTCTGTGGCCCCCCAAAGGGTTAAGAACCACAGGGACAAAGAAGTGAAAGATCAGCAGGGTACTTAGGAAAGAACTGCCTCAGTTTTCAATTCTAAGTGTCCATAACCCACCTGGGTACAATTCTGGGTCAATCGCTTAGCAGTAAGTTACTTAGCCTCTCTCTGCCTCAGTTTCATCTGTAAAATCAGGATAAAAATACCTATATCCTGAGGTTGATGAAAGAATTAAATGACAGAAAAAATGCAAAGCTCTTAGCCTAACATCTAGCCCTTCGCTAAGGGGGCCATTTTTCTTATAATTATCTATTAAAAGTTCAGAAAATAAAGTGGACAT
>NW_011888847.1:6125380-6145133 GCF_000151845.1 Pteropus vampyrus | reverse complement strand
CCTGCCTTACTCTCTGCTTAGCGATCAGCCACAAGGAGTATAATGTTGGAGCGGGGAGTAACCATCCAGTAAGCCAGTAACACTTAACTCATCTCCCCTCCCCTCTGCAGCAACACGTTTCCATCTCAAAACAATCCATTTCCTCTGAGGGAGAGCAGGAAGTTCTCAGCAGGGATGAGGGAATCAGCTCTCAGCCCTGAGCTTGTAGCGCAAGAGTGCTGGGCTTGTGGGGGACTTCTAGGGGCTCAAACCCAGAGGAAGAAGAGCCCCAGAGAATTTTCTTCCCAGGAAAGAAGCATCAAGCGGGGATAGGGGGGTGGGAGGAAAGGGCATCTGTAAGTCATATAACAAACACCAGACCTCTCCATTTTATACCTCATTCCTTTGGTGGGGGTCCACAGAGGAGCCTTTTCTATTTGGGAAACTGAAATTTAAATCACTCCGAACCCTGCGTTTTCTCTGTTAATTGTATGGACTTCACTATGCCTGAAGAACACTTGGACTTTTTTTTAAGAGGAAGTTGTGTTTGTGGAAATAAGACTCTCCGGATTCAGGAAACATCCCCGTTTCTTGGGGGATTCCCTACTTCCTGGTATTGTGGGTTTTCTTGGTGAAGAGGAGAAGAAGCCCTTTAGGGAGGTTTCCATAAATCTTGAGTAAATGAGGGAAGCTGGGGGTGTTGGAGGCCGCACAACACCCAGCCCCTGAGGGAGCTCCCGAGCCCTTCGGTTCTGCGCGGCCTGACAGTGGCAGCCACCCCTCTCCGAAGCCAGGTGTCTCCAAAGGTCACCCACTTGGAATAATAGGTGCTGCTGTTTTGACTTCTGAAAGACAGCCTGGGCCTGAGGGAGCCTTCTTGGCTCCAGGGCTAATGTGAGCGGGTCAAGAAAGTGGGATTTCTGGACAAGGTCTGTTACAGAGTCCTTTGTCTCTCTTGCAGCAAAGACAACAGAGAAGAATTTTAAAAGGCTGTCTTGGTCTCCAGAACCCCTCTGGAAGCAGATGGCATGTCAACAGGTTCCAGCGCAGGCCCCAGAGGCCCCAGACCTGGGAGCCTTATTGGAATGCAATTACGCTAAGTGCTGGCTGTTAGGATGAAAAGGCAGGAATGCAATTATGGAAGGAGCATGCAGTGAGCTTTCATTGATTAACCTGTCTTGTCTGATTCCATTCCCCACTGAGGTGATTTTGGGGGCCTTAGGTTATGAGAAAGAAAAAAGGGAAAAAAAGCAAATGCCAAAAGCAGGGTTGGTGAGCAACGGGAGGGCCTGTGGACTCCTGAAATTGCCTGGTAAATGTGCAAAATGGAAAATGTACATTTTCTAGAAAGAGGCTCTATACTCATCACATGCTTAGAGGGCTCTGTGGCCCCCCAAAGGGTTAAGAACCACAGGGACAAAGAAGTGAAAGATCAGCAGGGTACTTAGGAAAGAACTGCCTCAGTTTTCAATTCTAAGTGTCCATAACCCACCTGGGTACAATTCTGGGTCAATCGCTTAGCAGTAAGTTACTTAGCCTCTCTCTGCCTCAGTTTCATCTGTAAAATCAGGATAAAAATACCTATATCCTGAGGTTGATGAAAGAATTAAATGACAGAAAAAATGCAAAGCTCTTAGCCTAACATCTAGCCCTTCGCTAAGGGGGCCATTTTTCTTATAATTATCTATTAAAAGTTCAGAAAATAAAGTGGACATACACACATACTCTCCTAAGTGGTCTTGTGACCCTAAACTCACAGTCTAGATTCCATGGGAATCCCTTGGCAAGACCCTCCTCCAAAACTGAGTGGGACCATGAGACCCAGGGTCTCCAGACACTGCTTCCTCAAACCCTCCCCCAATAGGGCACTTCTCCCCTAGAAGGCACCAGGATCTGGGCACATTGGAAGGCAAGAACTTCTGGAAGTAGGGGCACATCAAGTATCTGGGTGATGCCAGGACCCAGGAGGGGTTGTCTGGGTCTCAGCGGGAGCCACCACTGGCCTGCCTCATGGAGCAAAGTGTCTGGAAATTTTAGTCACCAGTCTTCCTGCCTGTTGGAATAAGACAGCCACACACACTCAGTTGAGATGAACTTCTCTATCACAACTGGTCCCAGAATGAGACAAATCCAAGGCCCAGCATCTGCAGAACGCCTAGTGTGGGATTAGGAAAGGGAAAACCAAATCTCTCCTCTTTCCCTCTGTCTTAAGCATGTCTTTTTATTTTCTGTATTTTGATGCTTTGACATCTGGGGCCTTGCTGACACTGGAGGGTCTATCCCTCCCAGGGTTAGCCAGTTCCTGGAGTGAGTAAAGGACTTACCTGCCAATAATAAGCTTTTCATATGAAAATCAACCCATCCAGAGTCCATATCCCAAACCGCTTCCTTTCTCAGAGCTCTTACACCTAGACCTCTACCCACTCCCATAATTCCCATGGGCACAGGGACCAGACAATTAGGGACAGCCCCTGTGCCCCAGAGACAACTAACACGTCTTCCATTAGCTAACCCTAACTCCGCTTACCCTGCCTCACTGGTCCCTCCTGTGGAAACCAAAATAAAAGCTCTTGCCTGTGTTTTTTCCTTACTCCTCCACCTATTGACCAACCCTAGTGCTTCTCTTTGTGTCCCCCCTACCCCCCACCCCCCCATGGTGTGGCCTGGTCCCTTCTCCTGGGATTTATAAGTATAACAAACTATCTTTTCAATGGCGGTTGTCTCCTGATCTGCTGGCCTCACCAAACTTGAATAATAATAAAACCTATATTGTAAAACGCCCCCTTCCCCGCCCCCACACACCTTACCCTCCTTGGAGACCCTCAGAGCTCTCCTCTATCAGAGCCTACAGGCTGCCCCAGATACCTTCTATCCCAGGCCCAGTTGCTGGGCCCTCCTTCCCCAGCCCACCCCTACTGCCCCAGACTTCTGCTCCTAAGCCAGAGGCTCCTCCCCATCTGGGGTCAGAAGTAGTGTGATCCCAACTTCAGCAAGAAATTCTAGAGGTGAAGACCGTGGGAGGATGTTTATTCTTGGGTTCCCAGGAAAGAATATACTCAAAGAGCAGAGAGGAGGAGCTGACTCCAGGCCATACACTCGTTTATTCATCAATCATTCATTTATTCATTAATTATTCATCCCCCCGCACCCATCAATCATTCATCTGCTTATTTATTCATTCAGTTTGTTTGTACCTCTTCCTTGCTTTGGTTGCCACAGATGTTGGTCCTCTTCGGCTTTGATCTGTCCCCGGTTTCGGTGGCCGCCGCACAGCAGAGGACTTCCGATGTCACTTTGTCAGTTACCTGACTGGGAGGGTGTGCTCTCAGAGGAGCCTGAAACAACCAAAGGAACAGTGCAGAGCTGTCCCCTGCCTGAAGGCTCTTTCCATTTCAGGCTTTGGCCTTCGAGTCCATGGGTCAGTGGTAGGGGTGGGAAGGGTCTCCTAAACCAAGGAATAACGTTCGAGACATGCTTCATGGCTGCTTGAAAACTGCTTTTCTGGGCCATCTGGAAGGCAGAGACTATAGGAGACTGTGAGCCTCCAGGCTGTGAGGCCTGAGATTAGCACTTGGGCTTCCAGAGAATACAGTCTGGGGAAGCCTGGGGCTAGAGTTTTAGAGGCCTGTTACCCTTCTGATGGGTCTTTCAGTTTCCACCCACCCCACTCCACTTCACCCCAGAAAGTCTATTCCCAGCCAGCAGCCAGAGACCCTCCTATGTAAGTCAGATCATGTCCTATCTCTCTAGTCAAGTCCCTGCCAGGATTTCCCATTCCCTCAGAGCAGAAGCCAAAGGCTGGAGGATCTGGTCCCACTCACCTCCCTCCTTTCTGGCCCAATTGGCCTTGCCCTTCCTCAACTCACCAGCCACACTCCTACATTAGGGCTTTTGCCTGTGTCATTTCCAATTGTTTCTTCTGGAATGTTCTTGACCCCTGGGACACTCTTGAAAGTGGCTCACTTTCTCATCTCCTCAGGTCTTTGCTCAATTGACACCTTCTCCATGAGCCTATCCTGACCCATCATATTGAAAATTGCAAACCACACTCACACGGCATGGCTCTCAACCCCCGTTACTACTTAGCACTCATCATCTTCTAACATATTATATAATTTTCCTATTATTTCTACTATTTATTGCCTGTCTCTGCATGCGAGGATGTAACCTCCAGAAGGGCCAGGGTTGTTTGGGTTTTTTTCGCTAATGTATCCAATGGTGTATCCATGGATGATGCCTGGTCCCTAACGGCAGCTCAGAAAAGCATTCCTCGAATAAAAGAATGAATGAATGACTAGGCTCTGGGAAGCTCCGAGGGTGAAGCTTGTGAAGTAACAGGCTGTGGCGTCCAGGGCTTCCTGGGACAGAATGTAGAAGACTTATAGTAGTCCCTGTCAGCTGTGCGGAGGAGGGGGCATCCAGAAGGATCCCTGGTGCCAGCCTTCTCAGGCAGCAGCATCGGCGGGGACTGCGCTAACTCGAGATGCCAGCTCTGTGCCGCTCTGGGGCTGGCCAGCGCTCTGGATGTCATTAGCTGATTTGTTCTGCTCGGCAGAATGTACTTTTCGTATTTAGGCAGAAAAAACAGCTTTCGGTCCTCGTGCCCTTTCTTCTGTGAGCTGTAGCACATGGCCTGCTCATTATGAATTAATCCTCTAAAGAGCATGTTCATTATTCTAATTTAATTGTGCTTCGTTTCAGAAAATAACTAAACTCAGTGTGGAAAAAACTCCAACGCTGATCGGTTTTCAAGAAGTTAACCTAAGACAAAATACTGCTAGAGGGCAGCAGCAATTTGGAATCATTAAAGGGAACCCATGTAAATAATAAAAACAAAACTAAAATGCAGAATTAAATTAAGGAATAGGAAATTAAATTTGTGAATCTGATCTGAAATTGAGGCCCTATATGCACAGGCTTGGCCTGGCTTGGCTCTTTGCTTGGGAGTGCTGGGGCGGTGCAGGGGCGGGAGGTTGCACAGAGGTTCCCAGGCCAGGGACGTGGAGGGCAGGGGGAAGCTCACAGGCCTCCTCTCCTGGATGACAGTGTGCTGCCCTGGGAAGATGGATGTGGGCCGGAGAGAAACAAAGGGGGCTTCCCTCACACGGGATCCCCTCGGAGGAAGACGAGAGCCACATTGTCACAGCTACATCTGGATGACTCCTGCTGAGCCCCGGTGACTGCTGAAGGAGAACCAGCTGCCGAGGAAATGAGGCAGAAGGGTGCAGGGTGCCTGTGGCTGAACTGCTGGGAGCATTTAACCCCAGACAGAGCAGCCCCTCCAGCCCTGCTCCACCCCGTGACCCGGGCACCCTCTCACAGGTGACCCAGCTCAGAATAGAGGCCGAGGGACATGCCCCCTGCCACGGCAGTGGCCCCTAAGCAGAGTCTTGACCTCTCTACCAACTCTGCTGGAGCCCAGCTCCAGATGTGGGAGCTCCAGATTCCAGCAGCAGGACAATCACCTTGGCAGGTCGGGCTCCTATCAGTCAAGAAGAGGAAGAAAAAAAAGCAGGGTGGGGATGGGAGAGGGCAGACTTACAGACTTCAAGGTGGCTGAGAATTAGGGGTCCCAGGGGCAGAGTTAGTACCAACGCTCAGACTTCATTCTGTAGATTTCCAGGATTTTCAGACCCTGTCCCTAGGTTCTTCTCTTTTTCAGTTCCTACAGCCACTGACACCCCCACTTGCTTCTGCCTCTCTTTCCTCCCCGTCCCCTTGCCGAAGTGAAAAGAGCCCAGCCTACAGAGTCAGAGACTGGTCTGGGTCACAGTTCTTTCTCTTACTTGGTACTTGGGCTTGGGCGAACTATCTTGCCCTTCCTAACCTCAGTTTCCTCATATGTAATAATACTAATACTTGCCTCCACGGTTTGTTACAAGGAATGAGTGAAATAAAGCTCCTGGCATAGAACAGGCACTCAGACACTTCTGCTATTTTATTTTCTGCTTTACCAGCTGTGCTTACACACACACACTCTCTCCACATGCAAATACACACACTTGCACACATGCACACACATGTCAAAGTCTTCATCGAAGACCTTAGGCTGGGTTACTAGAGCACCACAATTAGTTGAAACTCAAGTCAATCGACTGTTTGCCTTGATTCCCAAAGGCTAACAGTTGAACAAATGGCATAGCCCAGTATCCAACTGAAGTTTTCCATTTCCATCTTCATTTTGTTTTACAAAGACAAATTAGCCACCTTAGACCCTTTTTTTGAAACAAAGAGGTAATACAGATCCACCCACAGTGTCAATGGAAAGGAAGCTGGAGAGCCAAGTGCTAGTGTCAGGCTGCGAGGGACCAGGGGGCATTAACCTGGAGGTAAAGACAAGGGGCAGGAAGATCGCATTGGAGGCTTGCACCTAGATCCAGGGGCAAATGCTGCAAAATGACTGTCTGTCCCTTAAAAGTTAATTTAAGGAAAAGCCACTCAAAGCTCTTAGATACACAAAATGCATGAAGCCTCGGCCCACAGGACCCATCTGAGGGGTGTTAATTTCTAGAAGGCTGGAGTGAACTTAGTGAAATGATTTCTGTATTTTCGATCCTGGATGAAATCTTCTGCATCCAGAGGATAGACTTGTCTACTCAGGATATCTGTATGGGGACAGCTTCACCATTTGACCATGAAGGTTCAAATCATGTATGTCTACCTAACGGAAGAGCTTTCAAGGTGGCTGCACCTTAAAGGGCCAGTTTGGTTTTTCTCAACCAAACAGATTTCTTTCCATATAAAGTCCATATTGCTCAAGCTCACATGACACCCTCCCCCCCCCCACACACACACACTTACTTATGAATTCCTTTGCCCACTGGATAATAATAATATTGTCAGTAACAGTAGCAGTAATAGTCAACATTTATTGAGAGTTTACTCCTTGCCAAACGTTTTTCTAAGTACTTTGTAAGAATTAGCTCATTTAATACTCACAACAACCATGTGAGTATTAAATGGGTATTATTTAATAGGTATTATTGTCCCCATTCTATAGATGAGGAAACTGAGTCCAGAGAAATGGAACAATTTGCCCATTATAACCAAACATAGCAGCACTGGGGTTTGAACCCAGACAGTGTACTGGACTCTAAACTGGAACCTCCTAACCATGACATGGTACTCCTTGTTGGCCATCAGCTCCCCTGTCCACAAATCTATCCTTAATAACTCTAAATCTAGGCCACAAGGAAAAGAGAATTCACTGGACCTTGGGTGACTCATATCTGAAAAGCAGGCCCATGTTTTCAAAATGCCTTTACTCCACTTTCTTCCCTGGTCTTTCTCATGGCTGGGTCTTCATAGTCATTCTTGCCTTTTGGCAAATGCTGTGGCCTGAGCTCTGTGGGATGCATGGTTTGTAGACAGGACCATGCTTTTTTCTGTTTCATAGGTTGACTTCTTACAGCCTGTGAGGGCAACATGGGCCTGACATCTGGGAGAATATTCTGGAGGAAACAGCTTTGTCAGTGTACTTGTTTAAATTCCAGACCCCAGTTTTTAAGACGCACATCTGCAATGGGCATATGTATTGAGATAGATGAAAACATAAATGGTTTTCTATTGTATCTGTGTTATTAGACTTGACCTACCATCCAAACAGCATAGAAAGAGTGGAAAATTAAAGGTGATTTGATATTAGCCTCCTATTCATATTAGAAAAAGTAACTGCTCTTGCGGTTTTCCTCACAGAGGTGTCTTTATTCATTTGACATGCCTTTAATAACTAATTCTAGTTGTCTGGTTGCCAAGAAAGATTTTCTACGGGCAGACTTGAAAGTGACTCGGAACTCTTTGCATGCCCGGCTTCAAATGATCTCAGAACGGCAAACATTCAGCTTCCCTCCAGACTTCTGAAGTGTGGGAATAACATGAAAGAATGAACAAGAATCATTTTGCAGCCTGCGTATACTAGGAGTGGAGATGTCTGGCAGAGGTGGAGGCTGGGTCTACATGGACCAGGCAGGCATAGTGAGATTTGGAAATAAGCTCATGAATTTGATCCGTGGAATCAGCCAACCCAAATGATTTAGTTCAAGAAAATACACCTACTTTGGGGCTAGAATAATCCAGGTCAGTAACAAACAGACTGAGCTTTCCTCTGTCTGCGTAGACCTGGAGTGGGCATAGAAAGACAGAGAAAACCACAATTGCTTTCATAGGATCAACGACCAAAGAGTACGCACTATGATTATGTAGAAATATTCACTACAGTGATTATTTATTCATCTACATATGCCAGGCTGAGTGGATGACACACATAATCTCACTTAATCCTCAGAACAGTCCTATGAGGTGATTATTCCCATTTTACAGATGTGAAAGCTGAGCCTCTCAGATGTTAAGTGACTCGCCCTGGACACATAGTTTTGATGGCAAAGTTTGGCTAGTTGTTTATCAAGCATGAACCTTTTCCTCCTGGGTGCACAGCTGGATGCCATGTCCATGCTCCCTTATACTTAGATGCAGCCATATGACTCAATTTTGACCAAGAGAAAAGTGGTGGAAAGGGACATAAGTCATTTCCAATCCTGGCCCATAAAACCTACCTGTATATAATTCTTTTTTTTTTCCCCCCCTAACCAGTGGCTGAATGAAAAGAATGCTGAGGACTTAGAGGAGGGTAGAATCTGAATACGAAAAAATCTAGGATCTTCGATTACTGCTTTTAGCAGAGCCCCTTCCTCATCACTGTTTCTGCAGCTGGGCAGTGATGTGAGCCAGAAATAATCTATTGCGTTAAACCACTGAAATTTAGTGATTGTTGGTTCCAGCAGAAATCCTAAACTGACTAATACAGTTCATAAGCTGCTTCTAAATTCAAGGACTCCAAAGTCCATGCTCTTAACCCCTTCCTTGTCAGGAACTACACTGGGTCCGATCACTCCTCACCAGGGGACATTAGGACCCTCTAACTTTTTTTGTCTCATGTTTCTTCCTGCTCTATTGGGCCTGAGGTGGTGATTTCTTAGCTTTCCACTTTTCTATCTATGCGGACACATTCCTGGTTTTTAAAAATCTGATCAAAGCTATTCCTTTTTTCTATCTCTTGCTTAACCCCTCCCTAAGTGGAGCTCTGAGCCTCTGAGTGCCTTGGATTTCTTTTTTTCCCAGATGGACACATCTAATCAGTTACTAGTGTCTCTTCCATCCTTGCCCTTCCTTCCCATTCCTCAGCCAGTGCTCTGTTCTGGCCCTCATCATATCTCGCCTGGTGTAATCAGAACACCCTCCAATCTTGTCTCTTCTCCTCCTTTCCATCATCCTTTTGCCTCCAAAAGGATCTTCCTAAAATAGATTGGTCCCAGGATCCCCTGCATTAAATTTTCTCACATAAAGTGTGTCAATATTAAAAATGCAAATGCCCTTTGACCAAATTTCAGGTCTGTGAATCTGCGGGCACATGCACAAAGTGGTTTAAAAACAAGAGTGTTCACTGCCTCATTGTTAGAAGTAGCAAAAGACTGGAAACATCAAATGTCCGTCAGTCAGTCTTATTAAATAAACTGTGGAACACCATGTGCTTCACCCAAAAATCTCCAAGATTTGTAGTTAAGTGTAATCAACAAGGTACAGGTACGTGTATACAACATGTTAATATTTGTCTTTTAGAAGTATTGGGGAGATATATTCACATATTTGTTTGTAAAGACATGGACTAGCTCTGAAAGAATGCACAAGAAATTGGTAATGGCAGTTGCTGCTGAAAATACAATTGAGTGACTGGCAATCAGGGAATGGAGGGAGATACTTTTCACTAAATATACATTTGTATTGCTTGCAGATTTTTGTCTATACATGTATTACTTTAAAACATTAAAATACGACCTGACTTTCCAGGGCTCATTTGATAAAGTCCCTAGTATGAAAGGAAGGGCTCTCCAAGTTCGGGATCCAACGTATTTTCCTGCTTGCTCTCTCACTCGACCACACCATTCTCTGAACATACCCTGAACATCGCCCCATCTCCATGCCTTTGTTTTGGTCTCTCCCTCTCCTGGAAAGTCCCATTTCTGCTCAGCAGGAACTAAGCTCATCTGTTATCTCCTTCATTATTTTTTAACTTTAGACCATGGCCTTTTATCTCAGTTTGCTGCACATTAGAGATAGATATCTTTCCTACAAGATGGTATGATGTCTCACAAATAGAAAGTGTTCAGAAGGTACCAGTGCCTTGAACCAAATTTAGAATTCTATATGTCTCAGCCACAGCTTCTGAGAATGGCTGGGAAGGGTGCCAGGGCTGGGCTCACCCTGCTTCCCAGGAAAGGAGCAGGATCCGAAATTTGCCCCATCTGGCTGGGGGCTGGACTAGGTCAGTAATACATTTCAGCCTGGGACATTCTGCAAGAATGGACCTCCTTCCTTTGGTTCACTCCCAAAGCCACCCCCACCCCAATCTCTTTGCCACCAAAGATCTACCAGGTTCATGGTGCTGCTATGCTCAACACTGAGTATTGGCTCAATGGAATCAGGCTGGGAAGAGAGAGAGACATCCATTGCCCTGGACCACAGTCTGGGGTTTAAACTCAGTTGTCATAATTATTTGAAGCCTATTAAGTTTATTTATGTTCCAAAGCAGGACCACTAGAGAAGGACCATCATAGTCGTAAATATCAGGGCTGCTGTTCTCCAGACACAGCTGTGCCTCTAGGCCCCTCCCTTTCTCAGCTCTGCAGGCCCTACTTATAGGCATGAGCCACGTGCTCAGATTCAGATTCAGAAAGAATGCACAAGGAACTGGTAATAGCAGTTGCTTCTGGAAAGGCAACTGAGTGGCAATCAGGGTTAGGAGGGAGACACTTTTCATTGAATATACATTTGTATTGTTTACAATTCTGCTGGCCAAGCAAGCATAGCGCCTACTTCTATACATTTTGGGTGGTGGGAGTGTATTTAAGCAAGACTCAAATATCCATGGGAGGAACGGTGTGTTCCAGTCCTGCTCAAGTCAAATGCATACTATTCAGGAGCCCAGGTATCCAGGCTTTCATCTCATAGAACCACGGGGACCTAAGAATGGGTATCAAATTCTGGGCACATCTGGAGGTCCTTCTAACCCAATCTAGAAGAGAACAAAGGATGCTGGAGATGTCCTCTAAGATCTTGGCTACGTGAGAATGTCTTCATTTTCGCCCTCAGTGTGGATTGGAAGATTCCTAAGAGCCAATGTTTTCCAAAGAGATTCCCACTGTACACTAGTCTCGTTAAATTCTCCATGAAAAAGTAAAGGATAGTCTATGGTCAAAAAGTTTAAGAAACATCAAATACTAGATCCTCCTCTGAGGAAATTTGCAACACAAATTTGCATATTAAAAGCCCTTTACTGAGCAAGTCCTTCAGTAAAGAAATTTGTTTAATCAAATGTGTTCTAAACATATTTGACGAAAGAACCCTATTTTGGTGATACCTATGAGCATCTATTGGTAGGAGTACAGTTTTGGAAAAGCTGCCTTTAAAGATGTGTGTGTCCCCTCACTCCTCCAGTGAGTGCTTCATGAGGTTTATCATAACCCAGGAGGAAGAACATTTCTTGAGCTTTCCCCTCCTGCCTTCTTGTTCCTAAGTATGGCCGGCACACCTGTCCCAGTACAGGTGTTCTCTCTGGCTCTGTTTGCTCCTTCTTTCTCTGTCCCTGCCCAGGATGCTCGAGGAAGGAAGGGAGAATGTCAGCTTCAGCTTCAACCAACAGATCCATTCCCTCACCTATGTGCAGTTTGGCCCTGCATCTGCACCCACTGGCTGATTTAATTTTTACTGTCCCTTGTTTTTAAAGAGTGAGGTTGAAAAATTAGTATTTATTCTTCTCAAACTTTTCTCTAAGTTTACCTCTTCCAGGAAGTGTCACCTGAACAACTAGAGCATGCTCTGTTGGTTTAGGGCAGTGGTTGTCAACATGTGGCTCCTGAATCATCATCAACATCACCTGAGAACTTGATAGAATTGCAAATTCTCAGACCCCAACTGAATCTGACGCTCTGGAGTGAAGTCCAGCAATGTGTTTTAACAACCCCCCCAGGTGATGCAAAGGCAAGTCATTAGTCTAAGATTTTGGAAATCTCTTTCTCTGAGTAGGTTTTATTCTGCCTCATCCATTTTCTGCACGTGGTTTTATTTATGCCACGCTCAGTTCCAAAAAGGAAAGGATATGGACAGCCAATGCTAAAATACTCAGGTACCAGCATAATTAAACATGTTTACAGAGCACCTTTTCCTCCAATAACTGCACTACCCCTCCCCTGCATTTATAAATGTCAATCTCCTCCTCTGGCCTTCCCTACTTCCTTTTGTTCTCTATTTTGGTTTTCTCCTTAGTACTTATTACCATTTAATAATATACTGTATAATTTATAAGTTTTTATATTCGTTTTCTTGCTCACCCCTAGAATATAAGCTCCATGGGGGCAGGGCTTTTCCTCTATTTTGTTGCCTGCTTTATCCCCAGCACCAGAATGGCTTCTGCCTCAATACCTATTTGTTGAATAAATGGACCTTATCATAAGGAAGGAGGTGAGGGCTGTTGCCATGATTCAACATAGAGTTTCACTCGGAGCTTCCTGGCAGCAAAGAGTTATAAAGATCTCTTCGTCTACTAACAGGAAATCAGACACTCCAGAAGGGACAGAATCAAAGGAGACTCTCCTTTTTACTCTAAGGGCTCCTTGGGTGGGTTATAGAGCTCTTTCTGATAACAGGTCCCCAGAGGCTCTGCCCTGATGGCTGATGTCAGAGCCCAGAGCGGCTTCCACCCCAGCTGATTCAATCCCTCTGTCCAAGAGATGTTTCTCTTTCCTCTCTCTAGTGAGAAATGGGCAGACTCTTGCCCACAGCTGTCTGTGCTGAACTCATCTCCTGGCAGGCGAATTACAGGAAAATGTCTGCTGGTTTCATCAACTTTATAGGTTAAATGTGGCGGAGCCTGAGGGGAGGAGCAGGGTGGGCATTGGACCATACTGAGTTCTTTTTCAACAGACTGGAAAGGTAGCCCGCACCTCGGAAGAATGTATTCAGCCCTGATAAATTTATAAAGTATTTGACCTTTAATCAATCCTAATATTTTCAATCCACAGAGCCTTCTTAAACGCCTACAGCCCTGCCCCTGGACCCCTATTCATCACAATTACTGCTCCAACTGTCGGAGGCAGTGCATGAAACGGCACACGCTGACGTCCAATATTTTATCACTAATAAAGAGAAATATCCCAAGTATTTGCACAGTTTTGATACTTTCCAGCCCCGAGCCCAGGAAGAAGGGGAGCGTGGTGATTTATACTCACTGCCCAGCGTTGTTAATTGGCCTTCTAGACCAGAGCCTCAGGAACGCTGCTTTTCTTTGTGTCAAAGCAGAGGACATGGGTTTGTAGAGAGCTGGAAGGGTGCAGCAGACAGCCTGGGAAGGGCCTGCAGAGCACACAGTAGGCCCTTACTCAGCATCTGGTAAGTAGTGTGAAGCACTATAAAGGACAACTTTTTAAAATCACAATTTGGCAAGTGTTTGCCTACACTGATGTCTTTGTAAACAGATCCAGTGTTTATGAAGAATCTTGTTCCAGTTGTTGCCACGGCTGCGATCCGCCCCCAGTTCTATGTCTCGCCTTCCCACCTCCCTCCCATCCCCAGGCAGTGTCTGCCACCCAGCCCCATCCTTTCTCCGTTCAGAAGCCCTCCTTCTTGGCCTCCCATCTCAGTTTCCAGTCACAGCGTTCAGACGGCCCACAGGCTGTGTCTATATGGCACCCAAACATCTGGATGAGATGTAAACAAAACAAGCAGATGTTTCTCCTTCATTATAGCAGGTGCCTTGGCAGAGGCCTCTGCCTCTGGCTATAAGCGAAGGGCGCTCCCTGGAGTCCAGGTCCCCAGAGGGGGTGGGGGGCTTCCACCATTGCCCTTATCAAGGAGCTAGTCACTTGGTCTTCTCAGAGATCAATAAGCAAAGAAAGCCTGACAGTACTAGGAAAAAAGTGCTGGCAGTGGGTGATGGCGTCTGCGTGGACAGGAGGAAAGGTTGGGGACTGGGAGATGGGGGGCGGGGGGGGCGGGCAGGAGAAGGAATAGGAGGAGAGAAGTCTGTTGTGTATTGGTTAAATATGATTTCAAATTCACTTGTTTATAACTTAAGTGAAGTTGTTTTAATCTACCGGTTTACGATAAAGATTAAAAAAAGTTGTTTTCAGAAGTAAGGTTGTTTTGATATAAGAATAAAGTTGTTTTAGGATGCCATCATCTCATCAGTTGTCCTTGATAAGCACTCAGCTGCTGTGGGGCCCCGCCAGGGGCTTATGGACATGAACTTGTGGAGAAGAAACTATGGCAAGGGAACATTTTGACTATAAATACTGAGAGTTTGTGAGGACTATCTGAGAGTTTCTGTTTGGGTGAGGCAACTCTTTCCTAAGCTAAAAATTCTCTGGAGACCCTTGGGGCATTAACTCCTGCCATGGTAAGGGCCACTCTCTTATGGGCAGTGGCTGAAAAGCCTCACAGCGACTCCACGAAGGAAGCCAGCCTGCCTGCCGATGCCAGTGTCTTCGTTCCCTAACGATGTGCTCCAGCAACAGGGGATTTTTACTTTTGGACTGGCAGCTCTCGGTTGGTCTCAGTCTCTCTCGAGGGACTCCTCATATTAAAACGTACAACTTCGTATTACATTTGGACTCTATTCCTTCTTCTCTCCTGGCCTGGGATAATAGTGTGATTAATCTGTCATTAGTTTAGAGTAGGTCATTTCTTCATTTTGCTTATTAAGAGATATTATCCTGTGTGCTATTGGCTTGTGAAATTATTATAATCCCCATAGTGAACCTGTGCTAAGTAAATTGCTGACAAAGATGAAAATCAATTTATGGGGCGTAATTTTGCTGCTTTCTCAAAAGAAAAACAAAACAAGGTCCTAATGCAAATCAGTGAGAAGGAGTTGATAACAGATTTAATTCGTCTTGACAAAGGGTTTTCTGAGCCTCCACATTGCACACCACTGCCTTCCAGGGAGAGGGACTGTCCTGAAGAATTAAGAAATGGCCTCCTTCCTGCCCCCAGGGACTAACATGCACGAGGAGTTGGGCTCTGGGGACAGAGGATGTCCTGGGGCTCGGATGACTTGGACTTAGAAAATGGCACAAAATTGCCCTTCTCACCCCATCTTCTATCTACTAGGAGACCAAGGGGCAGTCACCTATGACTAATAAAAGGGGTTGAGATACTTGTGAAAGGGATAATTTAGGAAGGAGGGAGGACAGAGGACCAGAGACCAAAGGAGATTAAGTTGTCACCACTTGCCTTCCCTTCACTCCTTCCATCCTCTCTGCCCTGACTCTGTGTCACACGAGCACACTCCCCCAGCCCCGCCCCACCCCCACCCCCAGTCCTGTACCGCTGAGCACACACCACCAGTCTTCTCCCCGACTCTTGAAGCCTTGGGTGTGACACTGGACACAATCTCCCAGTCCTTTCCCCCACTCGTCCAGCCGCGTGTAACACTCAACACGCGGCTCCAGTCTTCTCCATTTACCAGCCATGTGTGTGACACTAACACACCCCCCCAGTCCTCTAGCCCTGGGTAATACCGGCACATTCTCTCCGTTCTCTCCCCGACTCCCTTAGTCCCCGTTTGTAACACTGAACACACTGCTGCAGTTCTCTTCTCCCAGCCACCCACCCCCGCCGGGCTCTGCGGGTAACACTGAACACACTCCCTCCGTCCTAGCTCCCCGCCCCCCGCTCCCAATCTTCGGGTGAAGCACTGCCTGTAGCTCCCTTGGCACCCACCCCCAAGCCCTTGCTTGTCGAACCAAACACTTGGGGCTGTGTTCCTAGGCTGCAGCGTTTTCACTCGACTATCTCCAGAGAAACCTTCAGGACCCTACAGTGATCCTTTGCGTCCCCAGGCAAATATTTTCCTTTGCCCTCAGTGTCCCAATCTGTGAAACTGAGCTACAGTTCAACCTCAGGCTATCCAGTACCTGTGGGAAAGAGTCTGATTTCCGCAGGGAGTTGAGAATCCAACAATTGGACTGTGGTTAGGACCAGGTGAGGCACGGTGTGGGGGAAGGAGATTATGCTCTGTCAGAGAAGTAACTTTTTAGTTTTGTTTTCGTGCTTTTTTATGAAACAGGAAGAGCCAAGCAATGCCCCAAGGCTCTGAGTCTTCCAAGGGGAAGACCTTCCCCGGTGATAGCCACAGCACCCCCTGAAAAGAGTGGAGGGCTTCCTTTCACATTTTGCAGGGAGGGCGCAGGAATCCGACACAAAGAACACTGAAGTATGGGTGATCCAATCCGCCCTCCCCCAAGTAGCCTTGCTTTTTAGCATCATGGGTTAGAAGTTTATAAGAATTCTGGATCCATGGTTTCCTATGGTCGCTTTTACAGATCTTGTTAATTTATTACCCGTGGTTACACTTTTAATGGAAATCATGAAGAAATGGCAAAGGAAACATGAGCTAATTTTTTTCCAGTGACACATTTCACTGCTATTTAAATAGCCGTTTTGCCAAACCAAACACAGCGCTTACAGCCAGCGGTGACACATGAAGGAGATCACTGTGGCCGATCCTGCCTGCGGCATCCAGAACAGGCGAGACTTTCACTCAGCTTCCCCAAGGGCCGGACGCCAAGAGGGGTGGATTGTGGGGAGCTGGAGCCTGGGGCACAGCTGGAGTCTCAGAGCCGGGGTGCCTGCAGCTCCTACCCTCTCCTAGGCAGAGCTACTTCCCTCTTGCCTGGAGCCCACCCTTCACCCCCCAAGGGCCCCTGGGGTGACTGTTTCTCCAGCAGCTAGGGAGGCCCCCCAGAGCGGGCCACTGCCTGGCTTTCAGTACTGGATGATTTGCTCAGGCTTTTAACTGGGAACATTATCGGGTTGTATAAAACCAGAGATAGACTTTGGGAAACGCCGAGCCAGCTTTGTTTCAGTTCTGTGGTGGCAGTGGCCATTACCGTGACCACACTTGCACAGGGCGCCTTTGTTGGGCAAACCCAGAGCCTCTGACTTCTCCTCAGAAACATTGCCTCTGATGCTTTCTTGCTCCTTGGCTCTGGGGCTGTGATGTCACCAAGCATTTATTATCTTTTCAAGAAGGCATTTGAAAGCTGTGCATTTGGCAAGAAAGAAGCCAGGGCTTGGGACGTTGTAGAAGAGGGAGCAGGCCCACAGAAGCTCTGGTGATTGATAGTTGGTAGCAGGAGGCAGCTTCTTCATGGCGGCCATGTCAGAACCTCCCCAGGACTTAAAAATGCAGAGGGATTGAGGAAAGCGAAGCACTTAGGGGCTGACGTCTGGCCCCCAGGCACCTTGGACCAGGGACCTCAGGGGCGCTGTGAGAGCCCTGTGGTACAGACATTCTCATGGTGAGTTCCTCTGATGAACAGTGTGTGGGTGAGGGAGACCCAAGAAGGGGGCACAAAATAGGGGGAGAACATCCTGGAGGGAGGAGGAACTGGGGTTTCAGCCCCACCCAGGCCCCACCCAGGCCCCACTGGATCTTGAACAAGACCGGCTACCTCTCTTTTCCCTACAATGGGACTCTCTGTGGCCTCAGAGCCCCCTGCAAGTGTCAGAGTGGGCAGAGCAGAGGGGCTGTGACAGAATTCAGGCAGTTGGCATACTGGGAGAAACCACTCTCTTTCCTCTACTTTCCAGGGAGAAAAGCCACTTTACTGAGGCTCCAGAGAAAAGTTAACTGTCGTTTTCCCTTTGCCAAAAAGTATATTAAATTCACTGACCACATTTTTCCAAACCCGAGTGCGGAGGACATTAGATGCAACACACACTTGCTGGGCTCTGGTGTGCTGGGCACCCCACACATTTCATTTTGCATTATTAATATTTAAACCAAAGCAGCTGTTCTCTGTACGCACAGAGCCCAGAGCCTGCCCAAGACTCCTGTGGAGGCTTCTCCCTGAGGCCGGATGTACCAGCTTGGAAGCCCCTTGTCAGCCCTGTGGCTTTGGACCTCCTGAGACAAATTTCCCCAAGTAGCCATTCACTGATCTGCAATGACCTTTATGCGACATTTCTGGGTAAGGGGGCTTGATGGTTTGTGGCAAGAGCAGGTTCTGCTGATCTGGTTTAGCTGAAATTTGGCAGGGCCTACCGTGAGCAGATTTTTGAGAGGAGCGAAAGTATCTCTTTGAAACACTAACTCCCCCTTCTGAGTCCTCTATCCCAAGGCTAGGCATCCCGGACCTTTGCATATTCTGCTCAACTCTTTTCTCCTTCAAAACTTTTGCCCCCTGGAACCTGGGGTCCTCCTTCTGGGCACCGTAAAGCCTCACCTCTGAGCCTGAGTGGGGAGACTCTTGCCTGAGTTCATGGGACAGCTTAGCCAGCACCACACCACAACCTGATACACAAAGCCCTAGGCAACCTGCTTCAAATCTTTCTCCCTAGGGACTCTGTGTTCCAGCCACCTGGGGCTGCTCTGTTACCCAGACACACCAAACACTGTCCTTTCATAGACCATCTGCTACTTCTACTTGCCTTTGAAGTCCCAGGACAAAAGTCGGCTCCTCTCTGCTACCACCCCCAACCTCCACCCCAGGATGAACCAATTACTTACTCTTCTCTCCTCCCATAACAGTTTATGTCCCCTCTATTGTGGCACATACTGCATTATATTATAAACTTTTCTTTCTGTACTTATAAAAACTAATATTTATTGAGCACTTTCTAGGTACCTGATGCTTTAAGTAGAATTATATATCGTGCAATTCTATATTGTACAATAACCCCATGAGATGGGTTCTATAATTATCCCCATTGTACAGATAACAAAATTGGGACTGAGAGATGGTGACGAGCTTGCCCAAGGTTACATAACTAGGGAGTATCTGTTTCCCACAGAAACTACAAGCTCCTCCAAGAAAGGGCCATGGTCTGGTACCTGCAGGGTCTCCCTAGCATGCTGTCTCATTACAGGTGCTCAATATATGTTTGTTGAAATAAAAATGAAATTAAGTAAACTTTTCTCAAGTCAGGGCCGGTTGAGATATCCTAGTGCTACCATTTTCTTTAGGTGACTGCCCCAGTTCTAGCTCCTAGAGAATGAGGGGTAAAAACTATTCAATAAGCCAGACCTGGATTCAAATTCCAGTTCCACGTGAATTTAAACTAGCTGTGTCTCTGTTCTCTCATTTCCATATTGGTGAAAATAATAATACCCATTTATTTTAATTTTTACCACAACCAATTCAGTCCTGCCTGAGCTGGATTAGAGAAGGAAGGAGATTATCGTGCATAGAAAAGTTGTAAGGGTTAAATGAAGTGATGCGTGGAACCATCTAACAATCCAGTTCTTGCTACGTTATAGATACACACATCTCGTACACACATATTGAAGTGCTTTGAAGGCAATGATGATGACAGTGTGTTATATTTATAGAGGTTCCATAGGCACTGCCTCAAGGATCTCTTCATTTAACCCTCACAATTTTTGTAAGGCAAATATTACTGTTATGATCCCATGGCAGATATCTTGTGCTGTCTAACAAGCCACCCCCAAAACTCAGTGACTTAAAACAATAACATTTCTTTTGCTTGCAAATCTGCAATTTTGGCAGGGCTCAATGGGGAAGCCCTTCCTCTCTGTTCCATTTGGAAGGTTAGAACCATCTGAAGGTTCTCACTCACACGTCTGGTCCTTGATGCTGGATGTCCTCTGAGACCTCAGCTGGGACTCCCAGCCAGAACCTACTCGTGCCCTCTCCATATGGCCTGGCCTTTGTCAGCCTGGTAGCTCAGTTCCAGTGTGTGTGTGTGTGTGTGTGTGTGG
>NW_011888847.1:6119545-6123368 GCF_000151845.1 Pteropus vampyrus | reverse complement strand
GTTTGGACAGATGGTGTCCTATTAGCACCTTCCATATCCACCCTCCTCTCCTTACAACCTCCTCCCACCCTTTCCCACCACGCTTCACCCAGACAAATCATGCTTATAAAGAGGGAAGGACTGGGTCATAGCTTGAGAATTTTACTTAAGTCCTTTCTGTGGCTCTGACCTCAGGCCCTCAAGTTCCTCCTTTCTGAGCCAGGACTGGGGTTTGGGTAGGGGGACCACAACCCTGAATATCCTGGAGGACTCTGATACTATTCTCACCCTTGTCCCTTGTGGGTTTCTGTCCCTCTGGGGTTTGTGGAAGGTCTTAGGCCACATCCCAAAGTTCCTGGGTTAAAAGTAGATACAACTCCCAGAACCTTAGGAATGAGGGTGAAAAATAAACAGCCTCAAACCTTGTCTGTGGCTTTACTTCGAGACTACTAATAGCCCGAAACGACCCTCCTCCTCCCCTTTCTCCTCTCCTGGCAGCTCCTGCATCTTCCAACTCAGTCCTGCTTGAGCCGGATTAGGGAAGGCAGGAGGTTATGGTCCATGGAAGTCATACCCTGAACTTTATGGGGTTTGCAGCAGCCAGGTGCAGAGCCGGGTCGTGCCCTTTCTGCACAACAGCCAGAGAAATGAAATGCAATCTCCACAGAGCGAGTAGGAAGGAAGGGGATGGGAACACAAAAGGAAGTTTTTGTAGGGGTGCCAAAGACAGCCTCAGGCGTAGAAGAAAAAGAGGAGGTTGTGAAGAGGTCAGTCATGTCATGACCAATAAGGGATGAGGGATAGGAAGTTTCCACGGGTTGATAGAAGGTTACTGACCAAGGAAGTAGGTTTCAGGTAGGTGTCAGGAACTAGGTTACATTTTTGAAGAGTCCATGGCTACCCTTCATGGACACGATCCTCCCTCCAAAACCAGCTCCTGTCTCTCCCAAATTTAAACCTGCTCCAGGAAGGAGCCTCAGGGCAGCTGGAGCCCAACATCCCTGAGCTCTTCCAGCCCCAACATTTATCTTAGGGTTATTTTCACTCCCAAGAACAAAGAATCTTTCTATTCAGCAAGTGGTGAGAACCCACACCCCTGACAAGCCATAGATCACCCTCAAGGAGGGCGGGACGGGCTGGTGGCCAGCACATGAGGCTTCTCCCTCCCACCCAGAGCCTCAGAGGGGGCGCCTGGCTCATGGTTTGTGGTATAAAGACAGAAATCGTGCAGGACAAATTGGTTCTGAGAGTCAGAGACCAAGCCTGGGCAGGAAAGCAGAGAAGAGAAGGAATGATTGACTCCCAGGAGGGAGTCCTACGCAATCCCAGAGCCCAAACTCTCTGGGCTTAGTCTCCTCATGTGAGATATATGATGATCAACCAAATCAGCTGGGGGTCTCTAAAAAACAAAAGGGAATAAATGCTTCATGGTATGTAAAGGCCGACAGTATAGAAAAAGTATAGTAGACAATACCACTAGTGGCCGCCATTGACGTTTCCTTCAATAAATATATTTGAATACAGGTATATATATAGGTATAGATACACATACAGATAGGCAAGCATGGAGACATATATATTTATATATGTAATCTGTACATATTTGGTAAGAAACACATTCTTCTACAATGCCTTTTTTATACTTATATGGTTAAGTCATTCCATATTTGTTCATATAGAACTGTCTCCTCCTTACTGACTTCTTAATATTTCATTGTGTGGCTCTTGGTGGATGTTTAGATAATTGTCCATATTTTTCTATTAAAAATAACACTGCAGTAAATATCCATGAAACATACTTCTTCGTGCACAATTCTGAGTACGAGTAGTGTATATTCCTAGAAATTCCAGGTAGATCAAAGGGCACGTGTATGTATTTTTGTGTCGATAGGTATTGCTAAACTGCTCTTTAGAGGTTGTACTTATTTACATAGACACCAACAATATACAAGTGTCTCACATATTAGGCTAACACAGTGTGTTATAAAACTTTTTGATCCACATTAATTTGATGGATGAGAAAAATAACATTTCATTACAGTTATAACTTGCATTTCACTCATTATAAATAAGATTGGGGAACTTTTAATGTGTTTGGGTTTAAAAGCCACCTATACTTACAGGAGCTTTAAAATATACGGATCTCCAGGTCCCACACTCCAAAATCTGGTTCAGTAAACCCACAAATCAATATTTTTTTAAATACTCAAGTTACTAGGGTAGATAAAAAAATTTTTTAAAGAGAACATAATAAAAAAAAGCACTGTCCACGAAAGAAGATTGCTAAATTGTACGTCTATTAAAATTGTAAACATCTGTTCGTTAAGAGAGTGAAAAGTCAAGCAACAGACTGAGAAAAGATATTTGCAATTCTACAAAGAACTCAGAACCAGAATATATAAAGAACTACAAATCTACAAGAAACTGGCAGTGACAAAGCAAAGGATGGGACACAGTAGAGTTGACAACAGCAAGCTACAACTAGAACACATGCTCCCTGAGGATAGGGACTCTGTCTTGTTCACCAGTGAATTTCCAGAGCCCAGCATGATGCCAGGCACATAGTACATACACAATAATGTTTGTTGGACAAACTAAAAGGAGTGAGGAACAGAAAAAAGACAACGGTGATACTCCCCAACCCCGGAGTAAAAATATGAGTAAGAAGATGGGGATTCAAGAGAAGACAATTTTGGAGGAGAGTAGATGGTGGGTTAGAGACTGGAAGCCTAGCATAACTCCCAGCTGGGGCGATGTCGTGGATAGTTACAGAAACAAGAGGAGGGCTTGAACAAAAATCCCAACTGGCAATTTTCCACGTGAAGTTATCCTCCAAGAAGTGACTGCAGTAGCTGTATGACCAAATGAGCAAAAGGGAGAGTGGAGAGAAGATGGGCAAGGACAGAATCAAGGATAAGAAGCTAGGGAAGGCAGCAGGAAATGAGAGAAGAATCAGGAAGGCGGGGCATCAGCAAAGTTAGTGGAAGACAGGTCTTCAAGAGGAAGGCACTCTCGGTTCACTTCTACTTGAGAAATAATTGTGTCCCTTCTCCCTAAGTAATCCAGAGATAAAAGCTTAGTAGGTAGTATGAACTTGAAAGAGAAACTGACAAGCCTTAGGTCTAAACACAACTCTATTACCAAATAACAGTGCAATTGTAAGCAAGTTATGTAAACTTCTATTTCCCAGTTGGTTGGATCTTCTGTTTTCCAAGTGGTTAAAAAAGGGAGGATTAATATAAACTATATCCCAGGTTGCCGTAAGAATTAAGTAAAGTCACATGAAAATAAATGAAATGTATGAAAATGTCCAGTACAGGAACTGTACTGGAACATAGTTGGCACTCAATTCTTAGTCACTCCCCTTCTCTTTCTTCCCTTCTCGTATGCCAGACCTCATGTTAAGACCTACCATTTGAGGGAAATGATGCTGACAAATACTACTTGCAACATGATGGCATGTAAGTCACCTAAGAGCGCTCCAGGATCATTTGTAAAGACTGGAGGGAGTCATTGCACACTAGTCAGAACCTGATAAAGTTGTTCCAAAGTGCTCCAGTTAGTAAGGAGTTGGTGACTCTGCAAAGAACTGGTTTAATAGGGTCGTGGCCAGGTAGGGTTCAAGAGCAGAAGTGTCAACTATCATTCTTTGGCAGCAAGAGGAAAGAAATGAAACTAAGGCCCAAGGAGTAACTGCAAAGATGGAAACGTCCTTGGGATGAGAACAACCTGAATATATATATGGGCACAGAGCCAGGGGAGAAGGCAAAGGATATGAGGAACAAAAAGTCTGGTTAATAGAGCAAGACACTTAAAGCGAAGGGCTCCAACCCGGGGATGGTCC